>NC_089762.1:39920890-39923390 GCF_040412425.1 Macrobrachium rosenbergii | reverse complement strand
GAGAGGGAGAGGGGGTAACCAGGGAAAGGGGTAGAGGGTAGGGACGGGGTGTCTGTGACATCTCCATTCGGATGACCTTACCATTATAGCCCTGAGATGTATCTTCCCTACCTCTAGTAATTGGGGAGAAGGTAGGTTTCAGTAGAATTTACATTGGTAAATACAGTACATTTATTAGTTGGTGTTGGATGGCAGATATTTTATTTATGTATATATATATTATATATATATATATATATATATATATATATATATATATATATATATATATATATATATATATATATATATATATATATATATATATATATATATATATATATATATATATATATATATATATATATATATATATATATATATATATATATATATATATATATATATATATATATATATATATATATATATATATATATATATATATATATATATATATATATATATATATATATATATATATATATATATATATATATATATATATATATATATATATATATATATATATATATATATATATATATATATATATTACACATAATATACACACTTTACAGGCAATGCTAAATTCGATTACAGAAAAGGTTTTTAGCAAAGAATAATTTTTGTTGCCCAAAGTTGTTATGTTTCTCGTCAGACATCACAATACAAGAACTGCTCCCTCTCTCCCTCTCTCTCTCTCTCTGTATATATATATATATATTAGAGAGAGATAAAACAGACTTTATTATCTAAAAAAAAAAACGTTAGCACATTCAGAATTAGCTCTGCATTGTCCCTAAGTTCGAATTTCCTCAGCGAGAGAGCTCCCCAAATTTCCAGTGCACCCGATATTCTTGTTGTCTTGGCGGAGCGATGAAATTGTAACACGATCAGGCGACAGCGGAGAAAACAGACCTTCGTAATTAGATTTTCAAGCCGAGTCAAAAATAAATAAGAAAGACAAACAGCTTTGCTTGATAAAACAAGTTTTACGGAGGAAAAGATATACTTTTTTTTTCAGTGGGATTGAATTGTGAGTATTTTGAAGGAACTTAATTTGGCTCTTCAGGAATTTTAATACTTTACTTTTATATATTTTGAGTATTTTGAAGGAAATAACTTTGGGTCATCAGGAGTTAAAAAAATAGAAAAAACTTACAAAACTAGATTTATGGTGAAGAATATAGAGATTTTTTTTTCACTGGTATTATATTGTGAATATTTTGAAGGAACTTAATTTGGCTCTTCAGGAATTTCAATATTTTCCTTTTATATTCTTTGAGAATTTTGAAGGAAGTTGCTTTGGGAAATTAGAATTTAATTACCTTTACTTTGGTAGACATTTTAATTCAGTGTTTTAATTCAACGTTAAGAATTGAAAACGCGCTTTTAGTGTGTTTTTGTGTTTTACCAGATCAGAAATATAGGGCTTGCTGACGGGTTTTTCTTTCTCTTTTCAGAGTTAAATATGGAGAAGCGTGAGTAGTTTTTTAGACTGAGAAGCCGTGAAGCAAAGCAACATGAAGGTAAGAACATTGCATAATATATTTCATTCTAGGCTTTATGAATATATATATATATATATATATATATATATATATATATATATATATATATATATATATATATTTATATATATAAATATATATATATATATATATATATATATATATATATATATGTATATAAATATACATATATATATATATATATATATATATATATATATATATATATATATATATATATATATATATATATAAATATACATATATATATATATATATATATATACGTATATATATATATATATATATATATATATATATATATATATATATATATATATATATATTCTTATATAAATTCTGATGTAATTCTTGAACATTGCCGGAGGTTTCTGTACACTCTCTCTCTCTCTCTCTCTCTCTCTCTCTCTCTCTCTCTCTCTCTCTCTCTCTCTCTCTCTCTCTCTCTCTGTATTCTCATCCAGTCCAGTGGCAAAACAACGTTTGCCTCTTCTTCCGGGAAAATGATTCTACAATGTTCTCTTAAGAGTTCGCAAAACCACATTATCTGCCTCGCCAACTTGCTCGCCGTAATAGACATTTGTGGTGGTCTTTTTGGCCTTGTGGGGAGGGGTGGTAGGGTGAGGAATGGGGAGGGGGAGGGGAGGGGAAGGGAGTTGGTGGCTGTGGGAAGGGGGAGGGGAATTAGAGGATTGTTGTTGCTATCGTGATTATCGTTTTCCTTGGTTTTTTTCTGAGGTGTTTCTTTGAAGGCAACGAGATTTTATATGAAATTTATTTAGCATGTCAAGGATATTCTAATAATAATAATAATAATAATAATAATAATAATAATAATAATGATAATAATAATAATAGTAGTAGTAGTAGTAGTAGTAGTAGTAGTAGTAGTAGTAATAGCTTCTCGCAGATAATTAAACATAGCTCAATTTAAAAAAAAATGAACTAAAGAAATCCTTTAAAGAAACGGAATGACCAAATAAAGA
>NC_089762.1:39890890-39915890 GCF_040412425.1 Macrobrachium rosenbergii | reverse complement strand
GTCCATTCCCTGGCATAAGTCTCGGTTCTCATCTCTGTAATGTAAGGCAGTTGCACGTACCTTGAATTATCAGTTCTTCTTCTTCTTCTTCTTCTTCTTCTTCTTCTTCTTCTTCTTCTTCTTCTTCTTCTTGTTCTTCTTCTTCTTCTTCTTCTTCTTCTTCTTCTTCTTCTTCTTCTTCTTTTCAGTTTAATCCTCAGTCGGGGTCGCTGTCTTTAACGGGCCTCATCTAGCTGTTTCTGTCTTGAACAGTTCATTCCGTAATCGGTTTTGGCAGATTTTTTTCCTCCTGCAAAAAATCATTGGAAAGCCATTTGAAAATACTAATTCAGATTTTTGTTAGGGGAATATCAATATAGAAACTTAAAGACAAAATAAAAAAAATAAAATAAAATAAGGGGAACCATGATTAACCCAAAAGAACGCACCTACATCAATGAACACATTTTTAAAAATAAAAAAAAGAAATCTGAAATTTATATACCGACTGTGAAGTGGGCGGGGCGGGGGGTTGGGGGCGGGGTGGGTTAAATATTTCGTATTCGGAATCCTTGGGAATTAATTCTGAATTTCCTTTTGTCGAGACAACAGACACCTGCAAATAAATATGTAAATAAATATGCGAAGCGTGGTTTGATAGGGGCTGATAAATGCAAATAAAATCGACGCCATTATTTCTGTAACAAATAACTTCTCGCAATTTTGTGAAACATATCGATACAGGGAACTGACAAGGACAATAAAGCTGCAGTATCGAAAGCAGAGAGAGAGAGAGAGAGAGAGAGAGAGAGAGAGAGAGAGAGAGAGAGAGAGAGAGAGAGAATTGGTGGATGGGGGCGGTAGCAAGTGTTGTAAAGTAACCCCTCTTTCCAAATTCGAGAGAGAGAGAGAGAGAGAGAGAGAGAGAGAGAGAGAGAGAGAGAGAGAGAGAGAGAGAGAGAGAGAGAGAGGGGAGAATTATGGATGGGGGCGAGTGTTGTAAAGTAACCCCTCTTTCCAAATTCGAGAGAGAGAGAGAGAGAGAGAGAGAGAGAGAGAGAGAGAGAGAGAGAGAGAGAGAGAGTTGGTGCCGTAAAGTAAGCCCTCTTTCCGAATTCGACAGGGTGAAGTGTTGTTCAGTGCCGCTGTGCCAGCTGTTGGGAGACGTAAGCAAAAGTGATAGAGGCTCTGGCCTTATTTGACCTTATTTCTGGGAGATTTCTTGATCGAAGGAATGAAAGATTCGGCTGAGATTAAAACAGTAATGACAGTGGGTATCTGGTTATCTTGCTAGTTTTGAATTTGTTTCGTAGTACGGGTAACAATGATTTTGAGTCACCTTTTAAAGATTTATGCTTTCTTTTGTTTGATAATTATTGTTTAAATTTCTGCTTGATTTTGTTTGATAATTATTCTTTAAATATTTGCTTGATTTTTATTGATAATTGTTTTGATTCCTGATCTAAAAAAACATTTGAGCTATAATTCTTTGAAGAAAATCAATATCATAAATAAATAGGCATGTTTGAGAGAAACTTAACCTTTTTTTTATGCGAATCGTATTTTTTTTTTTTTTTTTTTTTTTTTTTACCAACAACATTGACAAGATATAATGTCAGTAGCCCCCTATTATTTTTCCTTGTTACCTTCAGTGCTAGGCTAGAAAAATGCTGTAGGTTGCGCGAACTCTTATCACAAAAAAAAAAATAATAATAAAAAAATAAAACACGGACGCTGTCGTTAATTACGAGATTGTGATATAACGCCGTGAAGATTTCTTATTCTTATTTTTGAAATCAGGTTTCTTGTCCTCAGGTTTTTAGACGATTTCATTCCTGACATCTGTGACCTTATAATCGCCGAGATATGTCACTTAAGGTATAAGGCAAAAAAACGAGGTCCACACTCTTGAAATATATATCCAAGAATGCTATCTGTCAACGAATCTATTCTGAAAAATATCATTAGCTTGCTAATAATTTGAACAAATGTTCTCTCTCTCTCTCTCTCTCTCTCTCTTTGAATTTCTTGTGCTCCAGCGGATATTGCCTTTTGACTTCTATAATGACAGTGTATAAAACTGAAATTGCTAAAATGGCATAGAATGAAAGTTAAGAAATATTATTCAAATTCAAAGAAAAATCAGAACAAGGAATTTTGATAATTTGCATTGTGATGGCCTCTATAGTATACAATCCAATCCATAAGGTTTAAATATTTCTTAAAAGTCAAACACAGTATTAGCAGAGAAGTAGCCTGCGTGTGCTACTGCTAGCCCGCCAGAATTGATATTTGTTCGTCTCTCTCTCTCTCTCTCTCTCTCTCTCTCTCTCTCTCTCTCTCTCTCTCTCTCTCTCTCTCTCTCACATTGTCGAGCCGAGTAAAGCACCCGAGTCTTCTTCTTTAAATGTCATGGCGGCTCAGATCTTCTAAAGCTTCACAAAACCACATTATCTCGCTTCGTCAATCTCTCTCTCTCTCTCTCTCTCTCTCTCTCTCTCTCTCTCTCTCTCTCTCTCCGTGAGAGACGTTCTTTTTATTTTATTTTTGCCAAGCCTTTTCAGAAAAGAGGTAGCCTCAGTCCATGACAATGTCTGCTTACGTTTTGCTGATATCTTTTATAAAAGGAAAAAGGAAATAAATGATTAAAGATTCAGACAGAAATGGATATGATGAGAAGAATCACTGAATGATAACGTAAAGGATTAGAAAAGGGATGATTTGAGACAGCTATTGTGTAGAGTGTAATGAAAGATAGTGATATAGAGGAAGGTAACGGTGAGATTTGAGGAATAATGATGATGATAGCATTTGCTGATGATAGCATTTGCTCTAGTACTTATATAATTGATAAATGTTTCCTATATTATTGTGAAAAAAGATACCAGGAGAGTAATAATCCCATGTCCGCCTTACTTATCAATAAAGTATTTAACAAAATCAGAAAAATCTAATAATAAAATTGGTCTCCTTTCCTTGTTTATGTCAAACTCGTTCCCTCACCAAGTAAGGAATTTCTCAAAATCCTACAGAGAGAGAGAGAGAGAGAGAGAGAGAGAGAGAGAGAGAGAAGATAAATAAAAAAAACTGAAAAATACGAAAGTAGGAAAGGGCTGCTTTCTTTAGTTATGTAAAACTCTTCCTGTACCAACTAAAGCATTTCTCAAAATCTCAGAGAGAGAGAGAGAGAGAGAGAGAGAGAGAGAGAGAGAGAGAGAGAGAGAGAGAGAGAGAGAGAGAAAAGATTGAAAAATTAAAATACAAAAGTGGGAAAGGGCTGATTTCTTTAGTTATGTAAAACTCTTCCTTTAGAGCACTTTCAAAACCTTGGAGAGAGAGAGAGAGAGAGAGAGAGAGAGAGAGAGAGAGAGAGAGAGAGAGAGAGAGAGAGAGAGAGAGAGAGAGATTAACAAAAACTGAAAAATACAAAAGTAGGAAAGGGCTGCTTTCTTTAGTTATGTAAAACTCTTCCTGACCAAAGCATTTCTCAAAATCTTAGAGAGAGAGAGAGAGAGAGAGAGAGAGAGAGAGAGAGAGAGAGAGAGAGAGAGAGAGAGAGAGAGAGAGAGAGAGATGAACAAAAATTGAAAAATACGAAAGTAGGAAAGGGCTGCTTTCTTTAGTTATGTAAAACTCTTCCCGTACCAACTAAAGCATTTCTCAAAATCTCATAGAGAGAGAGAGAGAGAGAGAGAGAGAGAGAGAGAGAGAGAGAGAGAGAGAGATTAATTAAAAAATTGAAAAATACAAAAGTGGGAAAGGGCTGATTTCTTTAGTTATGTAAAACTCTTCCCGTACCAACTAAAGCATTTCTCAAAATCTCATTGAGAGAGAGAGAGAGAGAGATTAACAAAATTGAAAAATACAAAAGTGGGAAAGGGCTGATTTCTTTAGTTATGTAAAACTCTTCCCGACCAAGTAGAGCACTTCTCAAAATCTTGGAGAGAGAGAGAGAGAGAGAGAGAGAGAGAGAGAGAGAGAGAGAGAGAGAGAGAGAGAGAGAGAGGGAGATTAACAAAAACTGAAAAATACAAAAGTAGGAAAGGGCTGCTTTCTTTAGTTATGTAAAACTCTTCCCGACCAAGTAAAGCATTTCTCAAAATCTTAGAGAGAGAGAGAGAGAGAGAGAGAGAGAGAGAGAGAGAGAGAGAGAGAGAGAGAGAGAGAGAGAGAGATGAACAAAAATTGAAAAATACAAAAGTAGGAAAGGGCTGTTTTCTTTAGTTATGTAAAACTCTTCCCGTACCAAGTACAGCATTTCTCAAAATCTTAGAGAGAGAGAGAGAGAGAGAGAGAGAGAGAGAGAGAGAGAGAGAGAGAGAGATGAACAAAAATTGAAAAATACAAAAGTAGGAAAGGGCTGTTTTCTTTAGTTATGTAAACTCTTCCCGTAAAGTACAGCATTTTCAAAATCTTAGAGAGAGAGAGAGAGAGAGAGAGAGAGAGAGAGAAAGCAGAGAGAGATGAACAAAAATTGAAAAATACAAAAGTAGGAAAGGGCTGTTTTCTTTAGTTATGTAAAACTCTTCCCGTACCAAGTACAGCATTTCTCAAAATCTTAGAGAGAGAGAGAGAGAGAGAGAGAGAGAGAGAGAGAGAGAGAGAGACATCTCACATTCAATTTTATCATCCGCGTCCCGTCAACGAGGATACTGCGCCGAGACATCAGATCAAATAATAAGAGAAACATCACCCAGCAAATGTAATGCTTCTTCCGTCACATTTATATTCTCATATTCGGTCGTATTTTCCTCCCCGCGTGACTTCCACGCGTCAGAGAGACATACCAGCGAGCCTTATATACCCCGTTCCCTGCTCATAGCTTGAATTCTTCTTGCCTGAGAGTCGAGGTATCAGGGAAAACTCGCAGTTTTCCGTTAACACGTTGGTTTTGGCAAGAGAGTTTTCCTGCTTTTGTTTTTTCCTCGTGTGTGAGGTTTTTACGTAAATTTCAGGGTGTTCTGTTTTGAAAACTTTCGTTTTGCAGAATCTTATTTTCTTTGTGTGTTTGTGTAAGTTTTTCACTTAGATTTCAGGGTATTTATTTATTTACAGAATCATATTTACTGCACGATAGCGATGGGTTAACTCATTGTTTTGGCTATCCTTTGTGTATGTGTGTGTTTGTGTGTGTAAGTTTTTCACGTAGATTTCAGGGTGTTGCGTTTTGAAAACTTTCACTTACAGAATCATTTACTGCACGATCGCGACAATGGGTTAGCTCGTTGTTTTGGCTTTCCTTTGTGTGTGTGTGTGTGTGTGTGTGTGTGTGTGTGTGTGTGTGTGTGTGTGTGTGTGTGGGTTTTCACGTAGATTTCAGGGTACTGTGTTTTGAAAACTTTCACTCACAGAATCATATTCACTGAACGATCGTTATTTTGATAAGCGAATTTCCGCCCACACATGTTTTTCTTTGTGTGTTTATGGGTGTGTGTGTGTATGTGTAAGTATTTTAAGTAAATTTCTGGGAAATAAATTTCGAAAACTTTCATTTATGGAATCACATTTCCTGAGGAATCGAAAGAAAGTCTGCTTTTCCTTTGTGTGTGTGTGTGTGTGAAAGTTTTCCAAATAGTTTTCTGGGAAGTAACTTTCAAAAACTTTCAATTCCCAAATCACATTTCCTGAAGAATCACGAGAAAGGCCTGATAAAAAAATAATAATCCCGGAAAAAACAACCCATTTTAAAAGCGATATGAAAAGAAATAACATCCGCAATTCTTATTCACTTACATTAGGGGATATTCCAGAAATTCATTTCCACCCCCCGTCAATATATTTTGAATCTACAGCGACCCGGAAAACAGGATAAAAACATACCCGTTCTGTCTTGGAAACAAACAGTTTTATTGCATTTTATTCTTGTACCCCGAGGAAAATGCGACGATCCGCGAGTCGACAATACACGTGTGGTATACGTGCGATATTTTGTATTAACTGGTTATGTGATGATTCAGAATACCCAAGGAGGAGAATTAGTTATATTCAAGTGTATCGTTACTTAATATCGAAGGATGAGAATGATTTATATTCAGGTATGTCCTAACGTAATTTCGAAGAATGTGTTGTGCTTGGGCTTAATTTTAAAGGTTCAGGATTTGTCAAATATAATTATTTATATGGAGAATAATCTTGGCTTTCGGTATCTGTAAAATATAAATATTTATATGGAGAATAATTTCGACTTTCAGTATTTGTAAAATATAAATATTTATATGGAGAATAATCTTGGCTTCAAGTATCTGTAAAATATAAATATTTATATATGGAGAATAATCTTGAATTTCAGTATTTGTAAAATATAAATATTTATATGGAGGATAATCTTGAATTTCAGTATCTGTAAAATATATATATTTATAAGGAGAGTAATCTTGAATTTCAGTATTTGTAAAATATAAGTATTTACATGGAGAATAATCTTGAATTTCAGTATCTGTAAAATATAAATATTTATATGGAGAATAATCTTGAATTTCAGTATTTGTAAAATATAAATATTTACATGGAGAATAATCTTGAATTTCAGTATCTGTAAAATATAAATATTTATATGGAGGATAATCTTGACTTCCAGTATTTGTAAAATATAAATATTTTTATGGAGAAAAACTTGACTTTCAGTATTTGAGAAATATAAATATTTATATGGAGAATAATTTATATTTCACTATTTGTAAAATATAAATATTTATATGGAGAATAATCTTGACTTTCAATATCTGTAAAATATAAACATTTGTATGGAGAATAATCTTGAATTTCAGCATCTGTAAAATATAAATATTTACATGGAGAATACTCTTGACTTTAAAATAAAACTAACCATTTTGTCTTGGCCAAACGTATCCTTGAGTGTGTAATCTCTTCAGGATTGCCTACACGATTTAGCATTGGTAATCCTGTTAATATTTCTTGTAAGACGCATCATCAAGCATAATGGCATCTTGCAATGTTTAAGTCTTTCAATGATATATATAATATATGTAATATATAATTTATAAACATAATATTTTATAAAATTTATTATATATAATTTATAAACATAATATTTTATAAAATTTATTATATATATATATACATATATGTGTAAATTTCTGACTCACCAAGGGACCGAATCCAGGTCTTTCGAGTGAGAGGCCAGGGCATTAGCAATTCGGACGCAAACGTCATAAAAGAGGTTGGAACCTACGTACCGCGTACCTGAGGTTTTTCCCTGGCAGGCGACTAGGGCCCAACATACCAGCGAACTTTACCCAACTTCCCGACCCACCAGCGCTCGAATTCCTAACATTTCATTCGACTTAACCCTTTCGCCGTGAGATATGATGGAAACGAACACATGGAAACGTGGTTCACAGAAATAAACTTCTGAACTGCTCTCCTCGAAAGACCGGGGTTCGGTTCCGTGGTAAGTCTGAAGTTTATTTGTGGGAAACTTGTTTCCATGTGTTCATTTCATATATATATATATATATATATATATATATATATATATATATATATATATATATATATTTATATATATACACATATATACATATGCATATTTATATATATGCATATTTTACATGTATACGTATATATACATATATATAAATATTTATATATAAACATTTATTATATATATATATATATATATATATATATATATATATATATATATATATATATATATATATATATGTATATACATACATAAAATATATATATATATATATATATATATATATATATATATATATATATATATATATATATATGTATATATATACAGTATATGAATATTATATATATGCAGTCATATATATACGATATATATATATATATATATATATATATATATATATATATATATATATATATGATATATTGAAAATTAATAAATACTGGATCAAACTTCTGCCCTAATCCTCCATATTAGTCCCGCATAATTATTCAAGAGGACTCGATTCCCAAGAACTGAGACGATCAGTTGAGCTGATTATGTTTCGCTGGGCCGACGTCTTAGTCAGACTTATCGATCAATCACTCTAAGCATTAAGCAATAACTTGCTCTTCGAATCACATTTCAAATGGATATAATCCTATTTAGTGATTAACTTTGGTCCTATTTATAGTGGGCATAATGCGTGATTATTGTTATTAATTTTTTTTTAATAAGTGACCTCTTCTTTCTGTTACTATCCTAAAATGATTCTCTTTATATTATCATAAATTTCTTATATTTTTCGACGATTTATTTATTATTAATTTGTTCATTTATTTTTTTCTTTTTTAATAAGTGATCTCTTCTTTTTGTATTTTCCGTTACCTTCTGTTACTTCTTTCTAATGAATTCAATATTTTTTTGAAGCTTCAAATTCCTGACTGCGGCCCCTGTGGTTGGCTTGTTCCTTATGAACAGGGTTCATGAGATGAATAATAATAATAATAATAATAATAATAATAATAATAATAATAATAATAATAATAATAATAATAATAATAATAATAATAATAATAATAATAATAATAATAATAATATATGGGAAGCATGAGAGACTGAGGAAAGTGATAGAATACTCATGGTAATTCTTCTATCATTATTAATTTCTCTTTTGAATTTGAATATGTTTCTGTATTAAGATCATCACTGAAACCATTAGTGCCTTCTTAATTTGTTTAATTGGTCATTATCTCATGAGTGCCACCATTACTGAGTTTCAAATGTGGAAATTATATCTCTCGCACTTGAAGGACATGATTTTCACGATGACTGTCATCACTGAAGATTAAAATTGTCTGCGTTAATTAACTTCTTATTAGATCACTCATTTCTGTGGAATGTATTCCTTCGTGACTTTAGTTCGAGAGTAAAATATTAAGATCCAATGGTTTTAAGTTCCAGTGTAAAATATTAAGATCCAATGGTTTTAAGTTCGAGTGTAAAATATTAAGATACAATGGTTTTAAGTTTGAGAGTAAAATATTAAGATCCAGTGGTTTTAAGTTCGAGAGTAAAGCATTAAGATCCAATGGTTTTAAGTTCGAGAGTAAAGCATTAAGATTCAATGGTTTTAAGTTCGAGAATAAAATATTAAGATCCAATGGTTTTAAGTTCGAGAGTAAGATATTAAGATCCAGTGGTTTCAAGTTCGAGAATAAAATATTAAGATCCAATGGTTTTAAGTTCGAGAGTAAAATATTAAGATCCAATGGTTTTAAGTTCGAGAGTAAAAAATTAAGTTCCAATGGTTGTAAGTGTGGGAGTAAAATATTATGATCCATTGGTTTCAAGCTGAGAGTAAAATATTAAGATCCAATGGTTTTAAGTTGGAGAGTAAAATATTAAGATCCAATGGTTTTAAGTTCGAGAGTAAAATATTAAGATCCAATGGTTTTAAGTCCGAGAGTAAAATATAAAGATCCAATGGTTACGAGTTCGAGAGTAAAACATTAAGATCCAATGGTTTTAAGTTGGAGAGTAAAATATTAAGATCCAATGGTTTTAAGTTCCATTGTGGTTTCAAGTTCTAGAGTAAAATATTAAGATCCAATGGTTTTAAGTTCGAGAGTAAAACATTAAGATCCAATGCTTTCAAGTTCGAGAGTAAAATATTAAGATCCAGTGGTTTTAAGTTCGAGAGTAAAATATTAAGATCCAATGGTTTTAAGTTGGAGAGTAAAATATTAAGATCCAATGGTTTTAAGTTGGAGAGTAAAATATTAAGATCCAATGGTTTTAAGTTCGAGAGTAAAATATTAAGATCCAATGGTTTCAAGTTTTGAGAGTAAAACATTAAGATCCAATGGTTTTAAGTTCGTGAGTAAAATATTAAGATCCAATGGTTTCAAGTTTTGAGAGTAAAACATTAAGATCCAATGGTTTTAAGTTCGAGAGTAAAATATTAAGATCCAATGGTTTTAAGTTCAAGAGTAAAATATTAAGATCCAATGGTTTTAAGTTGGAGAGTAAAATATTAAGATCCAATGGTTTTAAGTTCGAGAGTAAAATATTAAGATCCAATGGTTTCAAGTTTTGAGAGTAAAACATTAAGATCCAATGGTTTTAAGTTCGAGAGTAAAACATTAATATCCAGTGTTTTAAGTGAATTTCTGATGCTGGTTTCTGTTATACTGTAGACATATTTGCTGAGTTATTTAGGCATGAAAAGCACAGCTAGGTTTGGGGATCTGTAATTCCATCCCTGAGAATGTTGTGCAACTGGAACTTCAAAAGTTCCAGCGAAGATGCGACGCTTTGCTACCCTAAAACAGTTTTCCTCATATTTATTTATTACTTTCCCCATTGTATTTTTCTTTGCTTGTAACTGATCTGTTCATTCATATATCCTGTTACCGTCTTTTACTTCTTTCAAATGAGACAGAATATAAATAGGGAATACAGAAAGATGAGGTCAGTTATTAGAAAAGAAAAAAAGTTTAAGTAATCTAAAAATCAAAGAAATAGATAAGAATATAAATAAATGAGTCAAGTACAAGGTGAATTATTTTAGTGTAATAATGTATTACATCTTCGCTTGAACTTTCGAGGTTCTAATTGCACATCCTCAGGGAGACTGTCTGTAAAAACTCTTAAAAATGCCTGTAGCTGTATTATCTTATTTATATCTTTTCTGTATAGTTATTCCCTTTAATTTGGGCTGCTTTTCACACTGTAAAGTGGGAAAGTGGGAAGAATAAATTTTGTTAGTACGAGCGAATTCTTCTTAAGCAATGCGAAAATCTATGCAAATGTTAGAAGTGTCTGTAGCTGTATTTCGTAATGTAAATCTTTTACACCCTTTATTCTGAGCTGATTTTCACACGTTAAAGGGAAAAAGGGAGAAAGTGGGAAGAATAAACTCTTCCAGTGCGAGCGAATTCTTCCCGAGCAAAGGACACACATTCTGTGCGCAAATCCTTTTATTTAATATCCCTAGGCATATTCATCTCCGCGCGGGTAGAAGAACGTACCATTGTGTACTTGTGCAATGCATGTCGAACAAAACCCAGGCTCATAGATTTCAGATTCTAGCTTCTTTTTTTCCTCTTTTATTATTTCTTCTTTTTCTTCTTTTTACCCTTTTTTTTGAAGCTGAGAAAGAAGAAAAAAGAGAAATCAAATGAAAAGGACATCATCAAAGGATCCGCAGAGCGGTGTTGAGGATTATGATGATGATGTCGGATGTTTCCAGGTCTTTTGTCTCTCTCTCTCTCTCTCTCTCTCTCTCTCTCTCTCTCTCTCTCTCTCTCTCTCTCTCTCTTCTTCCTACGGCGTGGACGTCACGCTTTAAAATTTCGTTTTAGGCGAAGATTTCGTCTCATTATTTTGCTCTTCATTTTAATGGTAAAGCCTTTGATATTATCTGTTTATCTGGTGGCCATTTCTTGTTTTTTCTTCCTTATTCTCTGTACGTCAAGTCATGGATTGTAAATGTTCATTAAAATAATGTATTAATTGATTCTATTCCAATAGGATTCTTCGAATATCTCTTCTTATTAATACTTGAAGAACTTTCACCAAAAGTCTCCAACAAACCCCCAAACAAAACTCCCGAAAAAACCTCCCCAAACAACCTCCAACAAACCCCTAAAAACACTAATAAAACTCCCCAGCAAACCTCCCCAACAACCTCACTAACAACCCCAACAAACCCTCTCTAACAGCCCCATCAAACCTCCCCAATTACCCCCACAAACCTCCCCCAACAACCCCTAACAAATTTTCCCGTCAAACCCCCAACAACACCCTAACAAACTTTCCCAACAAACCCCTCAACAAACCCAAACAACTCCCGGCGAATCCCGTCAAGAATCCCCAAGAAGCCTCCAACAAACTCCAACAACCCCAATCAAACCTCCACCTTAAAACTTCCAACAGCCTCCGGCAACCTCTTCAACAAACCCCTAACAACCTCTCCAACAACCTCCCCAACAACCTCTCCAACAAACCCCCCCTCCAGCAAACTTCCCCAACAACCCTCCGACAAACTTCCCCTCCCCAACACATTAAAATCTCTGGGTCGAGTTCTCTCCATCCTCTTGCCAAATGACTTCGGATTAGCATTTACTCCCCGGAAATGAGACGTTGATAAGCCTCATTATTTTCAGTCCCTGCATTGCATTTCCACCCTTATGCCCCTGGGGCGAGAGGCCCCTTTTGGACTGCTCCGAATTTATGAAGATATAAAAAAGATGGGGGGAAGATGCTTCAATTCAAGTCTTCATTCCGAGTGCAAATAGCCAGCCAGTTCTTGGCCAATTAGCGTGGATCTCTCTTTCTTTCTCTTTCTCTCCCTGCTGTACCTGACTTCCTTGATTCCATACCTTGACCTCAATCCTACAGCTCTGGTGATCAGACCTCTGGAAGCAACACTGGGAAAAATACTGGCTCTGGAAGAAACAGGAGGGAAAATACTGGCCCTAGAAGAAACACGGGGAAAAATACTGGCCCTGGAGGAAACATTGGGAACAATACTGGTCATGGAAGAAACGGGAAAAATACTGGCCCTAGAAGAAACACGGGGAAAAATACTGGCCATGGAAGAAACAGGGGTGAAAATACTGGCCCTGGAAGAAACAGGGGTGATGAAAATACCGGCCCTGGAAGAAACACGGGGAAAAAATACTGGCCCTGGAAGAAATAGGGGGAAAATACTGGCCTTGGAAGAAACGCGGGGAAAAATACTGGCCTTGGAAGAAACACGGGGAAAAATACTGGCCCTGGAAGAAATAAGGGGAAAATACTGGCCCACGGGGAAAAAACAATACTGGAAGAAACATGGAATGGAAGAAACAGGGGGGGAAATACTGGCCCTGGAAGAAACACGGGGAAAAATACTGGGCCTGGAAGAAAAGGGGTGAAAATATTGGCCCTGGAAGAACAGGGGTGAAAATACTGGCCCTGAAAGAAACACGGGGAAAAAATACTGGCCCTGGAAGAAATAGGGGAAAATACTGGCACTGGAAGAAACACGGGGGAAAAATACTAGCCCTGGAAGAAATAGGGGGAAAATACTGGCCCTGGAAGAAACACGTGGAAAAAATGCTTGCCTTTGAAGAAAAGGGGGAAAATACTGGCCCTGGAAGAATCATGGGGGAACTGGCGCTGGAGGAAACACGGGAAAAAATATGTGGAGGAATTTTGCTTAAGATAAAACTACTCTAATTTTTCTTTTAAATTGCTGAATGTCGTACAAGGTTTTCTATTTTTCCAAGAGCAAAGTCTTCTTTGCAATTACAGCAAAGTACGGGAGACAGTTGCGCATAAGAGAACACTACTGATATTTTTAAAGTACTGAATATCTTACGACTTCTACCATTTTCCAAAAGGAACGTCTCCTTTGCAATTATTTTCACTGTCTTACTTTTCAAGAGTAGTTTTTATCTATTTCAAATGATGTACATTGATTTAATATATCGTTTATGCATTTATTTTTCTTGTGTTATTTTACTGGGATTAAATCGTTTTTCGTTTTTTTACATTTCTTGGTGTCTGAGCTAATTTCTTTTATGGAAGACCACTCTTCGAATTGGTAAATAGATTAAATTTCTAAAATCCGATTGATCTCTCAGTGCATACATACGTTGGAAGAATTGGCCTTCGTGTTTTTATCCTAAGTCAACGAAAATGTCAATGAGACATATTCCACAAACACAGTATTCCAGTTAATAAATATAACTTTTGTACCGTTCTTCAAGTGTAACAAGGTCGTAGCTTTGTTAAATAAATAATTCACTTTGTTAAATAAATAATTCACTGGACAAACTTACATTTCAGCAAATGCAAATGGTTATTTTTAAGCATACCATAATGCAGAGGATACTTTTATATTTGTATTCCACGGAACACTGACCCATAAATCTCTGACGCTGCAATACTGTTGGTAACTGATTAAGGCGGATTATTTGAAAGAAAGTGAATGACATTAGGCACTATGCAACTTTATTGTAGGTATGTTGAATGAAATAAGTTTTATTTACTTGTTTTAGTTATTGGCTGAACCTTCAAGTAAATTAATAGTATTCCCTTTTGTATGTTTTGCGCATATAAATAATGCTGACAGCTTTTTCCCAAAGGTGCTATATTATACGCACGAAATCGGGCTCACTTTTGATCTGTAAGTTGCCAGCGTATGATAACGGAACCTAGAGATGTTTGAAGATATAGATGGACGATATTTATAAAATGTTGATGAGTCTCATTTGCATATTCTAATTAACATACCTCATAGAATATATGCATTCAAAGCATCCTCATAGAATATATACATTCAAAATATTATTTGTTTTACAGTGTAATTATTCTGTAATAGTCCATCTGTCAGGGAACCTGCTTAACAACATCTCAAGTGCCGTAAAAAAAAAAAATATATATATATATATATATATATATATATATATATATATATATATATATATATATATATATATATATATATATATATATATATATATATATATATATATATATATATATATATATATATACATATATATAACATCCTCTTCATTCCAAATTAATAACATTCATCGGAATTGCTTTTGCCCCGCCTCCCCTCGCTAAATGAATCATAAGATTAAAAAAAATATATATTAAAAAAAATAC
Source organism: Macrobrachium rosenbergii (assembly GCF_040412425.1). Classification (NCBI taxonomy): domain Eukaryota; kingdom Metazoa; phylum Arthropoda; class Malacostraca; order Decapoda; family Palaemonidae; genus Macrobrachium; species Macrobrachium rosenbergii. The sequence goes on along the minus strand of NC_089762.1, from coordinate 39,901,318 downwards.
TGAAAGATCTGGGGATGGGGCAATTACACGTGAAGACTCTCAAATACATTGAGACTCTTTCAAATACACTGGATGATGTATTGAGTTTGAATTCAATGGCGTACGGGAATAGACTTCAAAGTGGAGCTTTCAGTTTTTTTGGTGGGGCGGGTTTTGGGGAGCTTTATACCCTTGCATGTCATTTGGCTCCTCTCATCTCCCTCCAGTATTTGCTCACTGAAAATATATATTATATATATATATTTTCCAGTTTAACGTCTGCTTGAATGAGAAGCGGCGGAGTAATATTACACTCCCCCTTTTTTTCCCCTCTCGACGAGTGTTTGATTTCGTCAAATGAATTGCAAACGAAGCATCAGTGCTTGTTGCCTTTGACGACGGCGGGTATGAAATTAAAACGCGGGCGTTGATGCCCAGACGATTGATTGGTTCGAACAACAAGGATCTGAACGAATTAAATCGTTAATTAACAAATCATTACTTAGGAATAAATAATATTTGAGGAATTACTCACAACATGCTGAGAACATCAGGAATAAATAATATAATATTTGAGGAATTATTCACCAGATACTGAGAACATCAGGAATAAATAATATTTAAGGAGTTACTCACCACATACTGAGAACATTAAGAATGAATAATGTTTGAGGAATTACTCATCTCATACTGAGAACATTAGAAATGAATAATATTTGAGGAGTTACTCACCACATACAGAGAACGTTAGGAATAAATAATATTTGAGGAATTACTCACCACATACTGAGAACATTAGGAATGTATAATATTTGAGGAATTACTCACCACATACTGGGAACATTGGGAATAAATAATATTTGAGGAATTACTCACCACATGCTGAGAACATTAGGAATAATTAATATTTGAGGAATTACCCACCACATACTAAGAACACCAGGAATAAATAATATTTGAGGAATTACCCACCACATACTAAGAACACCAGGAATAAATAATATTTGAGGAGTTACTCTCCACATACTAAGAACATTAGAAATAAATAATATTTGAGGATTTACTAACCACCTACTAAGAACATCAGGAATAAATAATATTTGAGGAGTTACTCACCAAATACTGAGAACATTAGGAATAAATAATCCTTGAGGAATTACTCACCACATACTGAAAACATTAGGAATAAATAATATTTAAGTAATTACTCACTACATACTGAGAACATTGCAGAATCCGCTATCTTGTGTATTCCTTTTATGGCAATCGGTCATTTTAGCTTTCCTTTCTATAAATTTCTTTTCTCAGATTATGATCTCGGGTTCCCTGCTATGCGACCTTTGTTAAGTCAGGTCAGGGTCAATATAGAACTCGAGAACTCTTGCATATCGTATGACAGTTATTAGGGGAATTGAATTAATCTGAAAGTGTCCCAACAGAGAACTGGAGTCAGCGAGTCTTCCATATCATTGCTTTGCTGTTCACGCAATTTGTTTTATAGTATTTTTTTTCTCGTTTCCTTTTACTCCTTTTTTTCTGTCATGTTTTAAATGCCGTTTCCTTTCTCAGTCTTTATGATGATGATGATTGTAATCTCCTCAAATAGAATAAGTTTCCCTTTTTCTGAATCTTCTTGAGGGCTGATCTAGCCTTCCGATTGAAATGCAAATTGACCATAAGAGCATCTTGTTTTTTTTTTTTGAAGAGAAAATGTCATTCATAGGTTCATCATAAAATCAAATAATTATAAAAATGAAAACTTTCATGCAATGTTTATCTTTGTCTTAGTTCTTTTGTTGATTTTGAATAAACATCCTTCAAACACTTCAATGTAATGAATGGGAATCAGTTCAGATCCTGCAAAATAATTATCCTTCGTAAATTAATATTTATACAGTTTTTGGGCTTCTTTACCCACTTAATTCAAGAATTATAAATCAAGCAGTCATTTAGACGTAATTTCCATAAAGTGTAAACAGAAAATAATGGGCACTTAAGTAAAATACATAATGCAAAAAAAAATTCAGCTAAAAGTTAGCAGTCGAGGACTCTCTCTCTCTCTCTCTCTCTCTCTCTCTCTCTCTCTCTCTCTCTCTCTCTCTCTCTCTCTCTCTCACACACACACACACACACACACACACACACACACACACACACACGCGCGCGGCAATATTTAGATTTAAATCACAGGGAAGCGATGAAAAACATCCCCAATCATCAACAGCCATTCTATTTCGTAATCCATTAAATGGGGTTCATCGTCCTACTGCAACTTTTAATTAAATGACTCGTCTCCTTTTATTATGTGCATTCATTAAAATGGTAATCATTTTAGAAATGCGGGTAGATAAAAGGTCAAAAGAATTTACAATGTCTGATTTTGACGTGATTTTTTTTTTTTTGTTTAGTTTGCCATTTTGTGGTTTTTCAAAACACTTTGCGTTTTGTGTTACAGCAAAGAGAGTGTGTGTGATGGATATACGAGGTATAGGTTATGTGAAGTCATGGGAATATATTGTATAGATATTTTCCTTAATAGGTTAATGCTGTATTTTTCCTTTTCGGTAAAAAAAAAACTATTGTGCCGGCTTTGTCTGTCCGTCCGCACTTTATTCTGTCCGCACTTTTCCGTCAGCCTTCAGATCTTAAAAACCACTGAGGTTAGAGGGCTGCAAATGGATATGTTGATCATCCACCGCGCAAGTTATCAAACATAACAAATTGCAGCCCTTTAGCCTCGATAGTTTTTATTTTATTTAAGGTTAAAGTTAGCCATAATCGTACTTCCGGCAACGACATAGGATAGGCCGCCACCGGGCCGTTGTTAAAGATTCATAGGCCGCGGCTCATACAGCATTATACCCAGACCAGCGACAGATAGATCTGTTTTCAGTAGCCTTGATTATACGCTGTAGCGGCTGTACAGAAAATTCTTCGGCGCATTTTTTACTTGTTTATTGTTTTTTGATGCATGCCATCAGTATAAATCGAGATTACAGATATTTCACAAAAACGTGACATCTGTTGTTTCATTCTGACGAAGACTTCAGTATACTGTATATGCCAGTGAGTCTTCAAGAGAGTAATTTTCACGTCTTGTTTGTTTTATTGCTTCTTGCCTCAAAAATATTTCCTTTTAATTACTCTCCCCTTTTCAATTAATTTTCAATTACTTTTCAATTCTGGTTCTGCTTTTCATAATTTTTCTATAAAAGCCACCTGACCTCTCATGACCTGGTTAAATGAAGACTTTTCATTCGTTCTCATTATTATTTTAACCTGTTATTTGATCCAAGAGACGCGTGAGTATATTTCCATTGTCTTGGTGAATAATTTGGACTGGATTGAAGACAAAGAGTTTAAATGCATTTTTAGATTAAAATCTATTTAGTCTTATTTTGCTAAAATTGCTAGATCCGTGGTAATCACTTGTATGTGCATTCATATTTAAATATTTATATATACACATGTTAATGAATTACATGTAGGAAACGGCATATATATCAAATTATTAATCAAGGAAACTCGTTATTATATACATATATATAAATATATATTATGTATATATATATAAATATATATATATATATAATTCATATATATGTGTGTGTATTATATATATATATATATATATATATATATATATATATATATATATATATATATATATATATATATATATATATATATATATATATATATGTGTGTGTGTGTGTGTGTGTGTGTGTGTGTGTGTGTGTGTGTGTGTGTGTGTAAATATATAATATATATTTGTATGTATAAATATATATCTGTATATATAATACGAGTTTCCTTGATCTATAGATATATATATATATATATATATATATATATATATATATATATATATATATATATATATATATATATATATATATATATATATATATACTATATATATAAATGTATGTACGTATGTACGTGTGTGCTGGATCTTCTCTGCGCCAAACGATAAATACTTCTTACGTTTCCATCTCGATAACTTCCCTGGAAAGTCATGTTTTATATAAAGTATTTTTCCTATGTAGAAAATTCTTTACCCATCAGTCTTATAGGGCACGAAATCTTATCCTTAAAGGGTACTGTAATGTTTTGCTCGACTCACAACTTTTCGTCTTTTTCCCTTCCAAGAGAAAGATTGCTTTTCTGATGAGGGGAAAAAAATTCTTTAATGTTTTTATGTTTTTAGCCTTCTGTAAAAGAAAACTGTTGTGCCGGCTTTGTCTGTCCGTCCTCACTTTATTCTTTCCACACTATTTTCTGTCCGCACTTTTTCTCTCCGCCCTCAGATTTTAAAAACTACTGAGGCTACAGGGCTGCAAATGGGTATGTTGATCATCCACCCTCCAATCATCAAACATACCAAATTGCAGTCCTCTAGCCTCAGCAGTTTTAATTTTATTTAAGATTAAAGTTAGACATAATCGTGCTTATGGCAACGATATAGGATAGGCCACCACCGGGTTGTGGTTAAAGTTTCATGGGCCGTGGCTCATACAGCATCATACCAAGACCACCGAAAGATAGATATATTTTCGGTGGCCTTGATTATACGCTGTAGCGGCTGTGCAGAAAACTAGATTGCGTCGAAGAAACTTCGACGCATTTTTTACTTGCTTTTATTCTGTTCTGAAGGGTAGCATAAACCTTCTGCAATAATTACACGAGAGTCTTTGTTCGTCTATTGCTCTGTTGGGGTTCCGGAAATTATGTTGAAGCTGACGTACAGTTATTTAGAGTCCCCATTTGTTTCATGATATTCAGTGGTTTTGCTTATTCAGGTTAACTGATGGTTATCCTTTTCGGCATTTATTTTGCAAGAATTCTGTTAGTTTTAATATTTACTCACTAACAGACTTCTCTTTTGTTTTAATATTTACTCACTAATAGACTTCTCTTTTGTTTTTATGTAATTCAAAGGCGTGTGTTGCCTGTACTGTATGTAAGAAGTCTGTAAGTTGGTATGTGCGTTCGTGAGGACCTCTTTCTTAATCTAGAGAGAGAGAGAGAGAGAGAGAGAGAGAGAGAGAGAGAGAGAGAGAGAGAGAGAGAAAGTGTCGTAAGCTTCGTCTCTCGTAATTAACCTTGCTGCTTCTTTGAATGACATTTCTGTTTTATACTCTCTCTCTCTCTCTAAAAAGTGTCGTAAGTTTCATCTCTCGTAATTAACCTTGCTGCTTCTTTGAATGACATTTCTATTTTATACTCTCTCTCTCTCTCTCTCTCTCTCTCTCTCTCTCTCTCTCTCTCTCTCTCTCTCTCTCTCTCGACGTGAATTATAGCAGCGAACGGGAATGGGGAGTTGGGGCGGGGGGTGCGGGGAATGCTTGCAATTGCAAATGGTTAGGTTGCGGCGTGAAATGCAAAGGCAACTACTTGCATGATTTACGCGGAGAATCTCGCTTCCGCCGCAACCACCAACAGCCTCCCTAAGTTTTAGATGAAGATAAATGGGTAAGCAAACAGACGGGTGCGCTTCTGTTTCCTGGTCTGCTTGCTCTCTCTCTCTCTCTCTCTCTCTCTCTCTCTCTCTCTCTCTCTCTCTCTCTCTCATGGTCATCCTCATAAGACTGTCGTCAGATTCTTCCTTTGTAAATACTCTTGGTTCTGTAATGTTATTTGTGTGTACCACTCTCTCTCTCTCTCTCTCTCTCTCTCTCTCTCTCTCTCTCTCTCTCTCTCTCTCTCTCTCTCTCTCTCAGGGTCATCCTCATAAGACTGTCGTCAGATTCTTCCTTTGTAAATACTCTCTCTCTCTCTCTCTCTCTCTCTCTCTCACTATAATCCTTTATGGCCATCCCGTTAAAATTGTCAACAGCTTCGTCCCCAGGAATATCCTTGTTTCCTTTAATGTTATTTATGTTAACCCTCTCTCTCTCTCTCTCTCTCTCTCTCTCTCTCTCTCTCTCTCTCTCAAATATATATGTATTCAAATCAAAAGATATGGTTTATATGGCATTATTGATCTATTCTTTCCCCAAGATTTCAAAACAATATCTGTCATGGATTTATTTTCTTTGGAAAAATAATAAAAATAGGGCTATATACATATATCTAATTACAATGCTTATGCAAAGCTTACATTCGTAGATTCACCTTTATTGTTATTATTGCATAGGAAATTAGTAGTAGAAACATTGATTATAAATATACTATTACTATTATTACTGCTATTTTTATAATCTTTTCAGCAGTGTCTACGAGGACCAACAAATACATGTATAACGTATATCCATAATGTATTTCCATAATAAAAAGTGTGCATTTACCAGCCTTAGTATGATACATATGCATAATGCATGATGTATTTCCATTATAAAAAAGTATGCATATATCAACCTTTTTCATGACACATATGCATAATGTATTTCCATTATAAAAAGTAAACTTATATCAGCCATTATGTGATGCATCTGTATAATGCATAATGTATTTTTGTTATAAAAAAGCATACATATATCAGCCTTTATATTATGTATATGTATAATGCATAGTGTAATTGTTACAAAAAAGTATACATATATCAGCCTTTATATGGTGCATATGTATAATCCATAACCTATTTCCATTACAGAAAGTATACATATATCAGCCTTTATATGATGCATAAGTATAATGCATAATGTATTTGCTATAAAAAATTATACATATATCAGCCTTTATATGATGCACATGCATAATACATAATGTACATCTGTTATAAAAAAGTATGCATATATATATATATATATATATATATATATATATATATATATATATATATATATATATATATATATATATATATATATATATATATATATATATATATATATATATATGTATATATATATATATATATATATATATATATATATATATATATATATATATATATATATATATATATATATATATATATATATATATACCATCCTGTATATGTTAAGGACAAAAGTATGATATATCAGCCTTTATAAGATAAGGACGCTGACAACATTAGCATAACCAAACGTCTCCCTTATTTCCTGTTTATTTTTTTCCATCACGCTCGACTAACAGCTTCAAAAACACGTCCTTACAAAAAAAAAAAATAAAACATAAAAATAAGGCATCTTAGGGCAACGACAACCAAATTCGATTAAATTCTTCAAAAGAATCCACGAAAATTCCCATTTCCCGCCCGAGACCACACACGGAGAGAGAGAGAGAGAGAGAGAGAGAGAGAGAGAGAGAGAGAGAGAGAGAGAGAGAGAGAGAAAAGATTTATGTATATATGTACACACTATATATATATATATATATATATATATATATGTATATTATATATATATATATATATATATATATATATATATATATATATATATATATATATATATATATATATATATATATATATATATATATATATATATACACATACATATATATCTAAAGAGAGAGAGAGAGAGAGAGAGAGAGAGAGAATCTTTTTATCCCCGTTTTGTCCATAAAGGTCGTTCTCTTTTCCTCTAACATCCGGGACATCAACATCGACTTATGATCTTTTAACCTCTCTCTCTCTCTCTCTCTCTCTCTCTCTCTCTCTCTCTCTCTCTCTCTCTCTCTCTCTCTCTCTTCTTCTTCTTTCCCGTTCGATCTATAAATCATCTTTTTTTCTCTCGTCGTCTTTGAGTATCTTAGTCCTTTTTTTTTGCTCAAGTTTTTTTTTTTTTTTACCACTTAAAGGTGAAGGACAAGTGTGGAATGGCATCGCACAGATTGTTTATGGAAACTTGAATTATCTATATATGTATATATATATATATATATATATATATATATATATATATATATATATATATATATATATATATATATATATATAGAGAGAGAGAGAGAGAGAGAGAGAGAGAGAGAGAGAGAGAGAGTACGTTGCCGTATGTGTTTTTTTCGAAGTACAATGACTTGGTCTTGGTATTGTTGTTGTGGAAAGTAGATGGAAAATTGGATAATCAAACATATACTAGCTGACTAACCCGGCGCTGTCCGGGAAAACTGAATGACAACTGATAAATAAATTCTCTCTCTCTCTCTCTCTCTCTCTCTCTCTCTCTCTCTCTCTCTCTCTCTCTCTCTCTCTCCTCCCCAACAACCCCTTTACTCTCTCCATCACTTCGTCTCCCTCTCACTCTCTCTCTTTCTCACTCTCTCCCTGTCCTTTTAAGATAATTGCTGCAGTTACATTGCCCAGCATTTTTGACATTTTATATTTCACCCTTCTCACCCTTTTCCCTTATCGGGGCTGAACTTGGACTTTAAAGGGCACGGCAGTGTCACTATTCATCTCAGCGACCTCGTCAACTAGGGATTAGACACTAATATCTGTCACTTTTTAAATTTTATTTTTCGCTCCTTATCGGCAATGTCACTATTTGTTTAGCGACCTCGAAAACTATGGATTAGACACTGATATCTGTCGTTTTCGGTTATTTTTACATGTCGGCCCCTTTCCACCCCACCCCCTTTGGATCCAGTGATGTCTTACCCCCACAGTATTATTTTCCAAGTAGTAAGTCATATGTATACCGAAATGAGGTATGATAAACCCGTAGAGTTTGTTTATTTACTAAGTCTACGGGCATAACCATCTTCGTTTTACGGAAGCCTTCCCCACCCCCCACCCCTTTGGCGCCCTTTGGTGCTAGTGATGTCTTACCCCCACAGTATTCTTTTCTAGATTGTAAGTCATATGTATACCAAGTTTGGTTGAAATTGCTCAATGTGTTTTAGAGTTATGCTGGAACATACACATACATACATACATTTATATATATATATATATATATATATATATATATATATATATATATATATATATATATATATATATATATAAAGAGATAAAAAAGATTTATGAGAGGTATGTACATATATATATATATATATATATATATATATATATATATATATATAAAGAGATAAAAAAAGATTTATGTATATATGTATATATATATATATATATATATATATATATATATATATATATATATATATATATATATATATATATATATATATATATATATATATATTGAAGAATATATGAAGAATATATTGAATCGGCGTAAAACCATTCTGCCTAGCCAAGTAGAGTATAATATCCGAACCCAGTTTACAGTGTTTGACTACAATCAATTTTAATGCACCTGTTTTTCGTGACGCCTCGTCGAGGTCAACAACTGTTTGTAAGTTCTGAAAATAAATTAATTGTATTGCCCATTTGACGATATTTATAGTTGAAGTCTTAACTCATGTTTCTGATTTGGTTATTACTGGAACGACGCTTATTGTATATAAACATTTATAGCAAACATATGCCATATTCTACAATTGCGATTCTTAAGAATGATTTCAGAACGGTCTCTGATATTCCTTTAAGCTCGGTGGAAAAGCAGACGTTATTTAATGAGACTAATAATGTCAGTTACGAGTTTTATATTAATTCAAAAACCTTGAAAATCTGAGTCTTATAATATGAGATACCCAAAGACATTTATATTTACATTTATATTTATAAGTATTTTATATATTTTTATGTATGTGTTTGACGGTTTTTGGTACGTTTCTGATATTATGATGTTATGACCTGGAAAGTAGTTAGATGTTATAAATATTTTTTTATCAGATAGTTAAGGGACCGGTAAATACTTTCCTGTCAGTTTAACAAAGGCCTCAGAAATTTGTGTAATTAAAGATGATATGGAAGTATTAATAAACAGATATATCCTATCGTCACCATAGTGTTGGTGGAAATGAAAAAAAATAAATATGGAATTATAATGAAAAACACTAAAATCAAAACTTCACTGTAATGATGGTGAAGGTTAAAAAAGATATTGAATTATAATGATCCATACAGAATCAAAAGCGCACCTTAGTGATGGTGAGGTTTGATAATAATTTTAAATTCGATTATGGTGATGGTAAAGCCAACAGTATTAATGATAAAAATTATGGTAAAAAGAATGTCTATGAACACGTGGCTATTATTAGAAAGAGAGAGAGGGTGAGAGAGATAAAAACGAAAGAAAACATGTGGCAAAAGAACCCGAAAATATCGCCAAAAGTAAAACCTATATTCTCTCCGCAGCCAAAAACAAAAGGAGAGCTTTCCCAAAGAGACAAGGAACCGAAAGAATATTAAAACAATGGCTGGTACACACACACACACCTCTCCTTCTTTGGTAATACTGGATATATCCCACGCAGCCCAGCTAACGATAATGAGAATCCTGAAGAAATGCACAAGTTTATACGAGAAGTATTTTCTTCTTTTTTTTGGGTGGGGTGGGGGAGAGAGGGGAGAGGAATGGGAAGGGGACAGGTATCTGGTATTCTGTTTTTCTACAGGATCATTTGTCTAATTAATACAATTGACACTGTGTAAGGGAATATGAAAATTTT
>NC_089762.1:39875890-39883390 GCF_040412425.1 Macrobrachium rosenbergii | reverse complement strand
TTATTCAGTTTCGATTAAGTTTCTAGTCCATTCGGAAGTCAAATTTGTCTTCTGTCTTCTCTCATATATATGACATTGAGAATTATATTAGAAGAAGAACAATCTTTCTCTCACTATATCGGATGAACTTGGTTCTGGACGAATAAAGTAAAATAAACAAATTTGCGCTAACATCGGGAAACTTTGAAACCACGAGTTTTTCTTTCACAGAAATCCCCAAAAAAAGGATGCTTGCAGTCTGCTATTATCTGTTTTTGGTTACAGGTTTTTCGTTAACTGTAACAAGGTTGGAATTTTACATGGACGATATAAAAGTATTTTATGTGTTTTTGTAGCTCTTATTTTTACAGCTCATTTTTTTCTTGACGTGAAAAATATATATGTGTTTTTTTTTTGGCTGGACGCCTCGACCAATCTCAGGTGAAGCTAAAAAACCACAGTTTTTTTCATTACTTCGTTAGTCAGTTTTTTAATATTAATTTGATTTTTGTAATCCATCTTTATGAGCGAGTTGGTTCATTATGATACATTGACAAGACCTCTTCTTTATGCAAGAGATTTAAAAAATATATGAAAAGATAAGTTTTAAAAAGAAAGACTGTAGGCTATGTCAAAATATGTAAATTTTTTTTTCCAAAACGGGCTCTTAATTTACGCGAATATACTGACGTTTTCATACCCATATCCAAGTGATAAAAACACTGTTTGTGAATTATGTGATGTAAAGTGCATTAATAAAAAGAAAATATTTTAAATTTTTTTAAGTAGTGATTTATGCACTTGGTAATCAGTCGAAGTTGGAGAGCTGCAATCAGAGTGAAAAAGACCGTGGAGCTAGCAGCTTCATCCCAAAAGACTTGGAGAGAAAATATATTTACAATCAAGAGCAACACCTGAAATTTCAAATGAGTTACCTGTAATTAAAGGGTCATTGTCAATAAGATTATCAGGGTTAGGGAAGTTAAATGTCCAGGACCTACTAACAGTCATGCTTTGAGGTTTATTAGGCTTTTAAATCAAGCCCAATAATCTTCACTGTGCAATAATTTCAGCTAAATTTTTGTTCGGTTCCAGAAACCACAGGTCTATACTCAGGAGATGGGATCACTGGAAAAAGAGTAGAATCATCTGCATAACCAACAGGCTTGTTTTAGGAGATACGAAAGTTTTAGGAAATTTAGGTATTGCTTCAGTCCTCAATTTTTACAACAAGCTATATGTTTAGAAATAGTTATCAATGATAGAACAAGTATTAAAATAAAGGTGACAAAAGGAATGCTTAAAACTCCAGGTTTGCTACACTCAATAGCTTTATCACCAGTGCAATCCAGTCACGTCAATAGGAACTTAATACAAGTTATACCAAAGGTAAGTCTTTACAGAACTTCTGTACAGGAAAAATAAAGGACAATATGAAAGCATATTTCCAGTTGGCATATACATAAGGTCAGCGAACTTGCTGATTAAACATATCTCTCTCTCTCTCTCTCTCTCTCTCTCTCTCTCTCTCTCTCTCTCTCTCTCTCTCTCTCTCTCTCTCTCTCTCTCTCTCTCTTTATGTCATTTTTGCGAAGGCCTGTCTCTGTCTCTTTCCCTTTTTATGTGATTTTTGCGAAGGCCTGGAAAGGAGAGTTGTGACGAGAAATGTCCTTGCTGTATTATTTAGAATTTCTTATCATGGGTAATATTTTTACCTGTTGCTGTTGATCTTAATTCCCAGAAATGTCCTTGCTCTTGTTATTTAGATTTCTTATCATGGGCAATATTTTTACCTGTTGTTGTTGATCTTATTTCCCAAGTAGGTTGTTGTTGCTGGTTGGTGTGCCATCCTTGACCAATTTATAGCTAATAGGGGATGCCAGCAGGTAATTGGAGCATGTCTGTACGAGTGTCTTTCTTGGAAAATTTCCAACAGATTTATTTTTCCAGAGGACTGATTTGCTCATTTAACTTTTTCTTTCCATCTTGTACAAATTGTCTCGTACAAATTCTTTTCCTTCCTCAGCTTTACGCTCCAGTTCCCCTCTACATTTTTATCAGCTGCCGCCCTCTCCCGGAATTTTGTCAAGCATCTAAATGGAAAACAAGATGATAAACAAATAGAGGTTGATGGGCCTCTTGTTCTCATGAAGCAATCTCATGTGACCTTTTGTGATTTTAAATTTTTCAGCATTTTAATAGCTTCCTTTATGCCATTTGTTTTGTCATATAATGCCGTATCTAATCTATCTGTCTATCTGTCAGTCTATCTATCTATCTATCTATCTATCTATCTATCTATCTATCTATCTATGTACCCTAGATGTTTGCTTATAGATTTGGTGTAAAAAACCTGTATTATTGTGATCCCAGCCTATAGAAACCAATCCATCGCTGTAAAGTTACAGAAAGTAAATTGCCTGTACCAAAACGTCTGGCTGTAAACCGACCTTATATAACAGTTATCACGAGAGAGAGAGAGAGAGAGAGAGAGAGAGAGAGAGAGAGAGAGAGAGAGAGAGAGAGAGAGAGAGAGAGAGAAATTAAATTAACAAGAACGTCTAGCATTAAACAAAAATAGGATCAGAATTTATATAACAATTACCACGAGAAACGGAGAGAGAGAGAGAGAGAGAGAGAGAGGGAGAGAGAAAAGACATGTCAAGAGAGTAATAACCTTGGCACAAATGAGAAACAATTTTCTGCTCCTTGGCCATTAATCGTCTGGTGAGGCGAACCTCTGTGTCATTACCCGGGAGTTTCTCTTTTATGAGACCAATACAAATTATACCCCTGCGTTGGGAAGATAGATCAAATGGCAGTCATTAAATACGGGAAGGGAAGGAGTAACGGCATTCTTATAATTATTAGAGATGGGATCGTATTTGTCAAATGATTTTGCGAGCATTGATGGACTAACGTGTAAATATTTCTTTTTTTTGGTGGGGGGGCGATGGAAGGTTGAGTAAAATATGCATGTTTGCGTACAAATGTATACACGTGTCCATGCGCATAGCACAAACGCACATACACTCACACACTAAATTTCGGTATTGTCGCCAGCCACAGTCTTCTTCATTAAGTTATTTATTTTTAGCGCATGTAATAATTCGCCAGAATACTAGGAAAACTTTGCTTATGCACTGAAGATCGTTCACAGATTTTACATGATGAAGAGAATGGAGCCTAAAATCCCCAATTTTAACATTGTCTATCTGATCCCGGGTCCCTTGGCAAATTTAAGATGCTTATCAACTTAGACTTGTTTGAAAGTTTCACTTTGAAATAACAAACATTTTCAAAAATGATCTGTGTGGAATCTCAGTTAGGTGATCTTTGTATTGTTTTTGCTTGTACTTTATCTGCTCCTGGCCCGAGTATCGTGTTGATTATTGTAAATGACAACATTTTGTATGAATTGTTGTAAGCCAAAATTCGTGAGGAACACTCAGTCAACTGATTTATTCGCCTTCTTTGCCAAATATATTAGTATTTATTAGTATTAAATTTTTTTATTTTGATTTTGATAATGTTTATGTTATTACTGGACTGATTACAATAGATTTGCAAGCTTAGAAGACTAACATACACCTAACTTTGTGAATTGAAAGGTAAAAGTGGATTTTAAAGTTCAGAGAAACTCCCAACCAGATTTCACAAGCATACAATGCGTTGGAATCTACTGTGCTTCATTTACTTTCGGTGAAATTCTTGTTTGATTTATGGCAAGTGCTTCTGTCGTTTCCAATTTAGAATCAATTTGCGAGCGTCACTCTTCATAAACTTCATTTCGCGTGCATTTCACATCTCTTGTTCTGTAATTCTAAATGACTTATACATGTAATTGTATTTTTTCATCAGGGTAGACTTACTGTTAATTTTTGCTGGACCATATTCCATTTTTTAAAATTTTTTAGCTATTAATTTTTTGGGCTTATAGTTGCATTTGTGTTTGAATTAATCTTGCTATTATAAAGTCTTCGGTTGTGGTTGTACGGCTGCAGTTATTTATTTCTTCAATTACAAGTAAAGTTTGAAGGTTATGTGAGTATAAAATGATTCTTGTGTTTTCATGTTCTTTCTTCGCATTATATATGATAATTTGTATATAATTGTAAGCTGCTTTCCACACGTGAAGACAGAGAATAATTTGAGACTGAGTTTAGTTCAGGGTGGGTTTTTAATTTTGTCAAATGGATAAACTCTCGTTTCGAAATGTCTTTCGTCTATGAACGAATTAGGTTTATGAAGGCCTTTGAACACAGTTGGTGAAGATAAGCTGCATTACCATTAAGGATAAATGCTATGAAATTTCTATGGACAACAGAAAAAACACTGTAAACTCTAAAAGAAAATTAATACAGATCAAAGCTAAGTTTTCTAGTGAATATTTGGAGTTTACGTAGGTATAATTACTGTCAATGTTCGCTTTCAGAAAAACAAGAGTAAGAATTTTGGGAGCACTGAATTTATGCACATAATTTGTAATCAACAATATAAATTTGATCAACAAAATCTTTTCCATGTTACGCAGATACTCTCTCTCTCTCTCTCTCTCTCTCTCTCTCTCTCTCTCTCTCTCTCTCTCTCTCTCTCTCTGTGGGAATTATTACATAAATTCTGATCTTAATTTCAATTATCTAGACGTTTCTGTACAAGCAATTCAAACTGAATGAATTTCCAGCATAAAGACGAACAGACCAGGAGCAGTTCAAGTCTTCTCTAATTCTTCTTACCGGATTTCCTGAAGTGCACCTTCCTTCGGTCCTTATTAAGCTCCGACGCAGGTAAAGCCACTTGTGTGAATTGGCCATGGTCACTTGCCTAATTTGATTGTGGCTCCTTCCGGGTTCGGAAAACAGAAACATACGGTGTACCATTTGTGGTTAAAGTGGATTGATGTTTAGTCTTGAAGGCTCTAAGATAAACAGAGGGGAAATAAACATTTTAAAGTCTATGAGCTGGTTATGTCAGTTGCAGTTAACAGATTGTCAGAATTTGGGGACCTGGTTTATCGTGTCAGCATTTCTGTTATCAGTTGAATTAAAGATAAATGGTATCTCTGTTTTGGCATGAACCATTTTCAAACTGTCAAGTTGGATATCTCTGTTTTGGCATGAACCATTTTCGAGCTGTCAAGTTTTTTTTCCTTTTTAGTTCTCTGTAAAAAGATAACTATTGTGCCGGCTTTGTCTATCCGTCAGCACCTTTCTGTCCGCCCCTAGATCTTAGAAACTACTAGGGCTAGAGGGCTGCAAATTGGTATGTTGATCAGCCACCCTCCAATCATCAAACATGCCAAAATGCAGCCCTCTAACCTCAGCAGTTTTTATTTTATTTAAAGTTGAAGTTAGCCATAATGGTGCGTCTGGCAACGATATAGGACAGGTCACCACCGGGTCGTGGTTAAAGTATCATGGGCCGCGGCTCATACAGCATTATACAAAGACCACTGAGAGATGGATCTATTTTTGGTGGCTCTGATTCTACGCTTTAGTGGCTGTACAGAAAACTCGATTGCGCCGAAGAAACTTCAGCGCATTTTTTACTTGTATTATGCAAGGTAACAGTGCGTGCATGTTCAGCTGATTTCTCACAACTAGTTCACTTGGACGCAAATGTTTGACATTCTCTCATTCATGATTTGGAAGTTCTTTTTATTTATATATGGAACTTGGGTACTACTATACTCCTACATAACTATAAAAGGCTATTTATCAAGAAGAAATAAGCGAGAGGGCGTCAGTGGAGAAACGGAAATTTTTTATTTCAATAATGATTTGAAATTTCGCTTTATTTAAATTTGGAACCTTGGCATTACTATATTTCTTTACAAGTAAAAAAAGGATAATTTGTAAGAGATAAATAAGTAATATAAAGTCAGTGGCGAGAATTAATGCTTTTAAGCCATCACTTGAAAAGGAACTTTACCTAAATTTAATATTAGTAAGTGTGATACGTTAAATCATAGTTGGATTGAATTGAATATAGAATTTATCCCAAAGGCCAAGCACTGGGACCTATGAGGTCATTCAGCTATAAACGGAAATTGACAGTAAAAGGTTTGAAAGGTGTAACAGGAGGCAAACCTCGCAGTTGCACTGTGAATCAATTGTTTGGAGAGGGTGGAAAGTAAGATGGAAGAAAGGAATATAAAAGGAGGTACAGTAAAATAAACGAAAGGGGTTACAGCTTGGGGCCGAAAGCACGCTGCTAAGAACCTTAAGTAATGCCTACAGTGCATCGCATAAGGCGCACTGACGGCACTGCCCCTGCGGGGGTAAAATCATAGCGAATCGCTATAATCCAGTGTTGCGCTGTCAATGAACACGGTGGAAACACGTCTGAAACAGTGGGCAATCGTTCCGGACCAAACTCTGGTGATTAGGGAAGTCAGATCGCATGGGAACAGTGGAATTGTTTTTTTTGTTTTTGTTTACATCTGACGAAGCCCGTCATTGCAAGTTTGATTAATTGCATAGTAGGTAACTTGAGAATGACCACCAGTTTCCACTTGATGCATTTATTGTGGTTCCTGTATGCGAGATTTGTTCTGAAATATATTTGTCAAATTATGTTAGGTTTGTCACGAAATGTTAGAATTTTCTTGAAATATTAGATTTTTCATGAGAGATCAGATATATTTTTAGGGAAATCTTGAATGAAGAGGTAGAGAGTTGAATTAAATTCAAATAATAAATAACAATATTTTGGAGTAGAGGTAAAACGGAACAACAATATTTTGGAGTAGAGGTAAAACGGAACAACAATATTTTGGGGTAGAGGTAAAACGGAACAACAATATTTTGGAGTAGAAGTAAAACGGAACAACAATATTTTGGAGTAGAAGTAAAACGGAACAGCAATATTTTGGAGTAGAAGTAAAACGGAACAGCAATATTTTGGAGTAGAAGTAAAACGGAACAACAATATTTTGGAGTAGAAGTAAAACGGAACAGCAATATTTTGGAGTAGAAGTAAAACGGAACAACAATATTTTGGAGTAGAAGTAAAACGGTTCTAGTTAGTCAGCAGGGCATTTGAACTTTCCGTCTTGAATCCAGAAAGTTAGAGAAAGTTTACTCGAGCAGAGAAATTAATAAATCGTACGCAGATCACATCAAGTTTATCTGAAAACCAGTGAAGTATAATGCACGCTTTTCCTCTTTATATATTAATTTTTTTTAATTATTTATATTAAAATTCATTTTCCTATAAATTCTTTCGATAATTTTGCATGGAGGGGCATGTTATTGGCTTATGACTGTGCGTTTGATGCCACATACATACAAGCATGCATACATATACATACTAACACACACATATATGTATATATATATTTATATGTATGTATGTATGCGTATGTGTGTGTATGTGCATGTGTGTGCGTGTGTGTTTGTTTCAGATAAAAACTATAATAAGGTCTGAGTACATATTTTCCAAAATATATGCTGACGAAATAAGGTTTTCAAGCTACATGATTTGTAAGCATTATTGTGGATAGTTTATCCTAAATTAACA
>NC_089762.1:39868390-39870890 GCF_040412425.1 Macrobrachium rosenbergii | reverse complement strand
ATGGAGTCAAGTTGTTTACAAGATGTTTATACCTTAGAAACTGAGCTTCCTTTCATGTAGCTGTTATTAGCCACTTCAGATAAGTGAGTTCATTATTTTTCTTTTTAGAAATCCCATGACTCCATATATATCAGTATGTTATTTGTCAGATTTCACAACTGAAGCCTGAATACTCAGCATATTTATTACAGCAGATCAGAATCTGTGTACCACAGGCCAGTTGCGCACAAGATATTCATACATTCAAGACTGAATTTCCTTTTGTGTAGATGTTATTGGTTACATAAATTAAGACAATTCAGTATGTTTCTCTTTTGAAATACCATAATTCCATATAGATCAATATACTGTTTATTATATATCACAACTGGAGCGTAAACTCGAAACATATTTATTACAACAGATCAGAATCTATTACCACAGGCAATTAGCAATGCCCGTGACACCATTCACGGAAGTAAAAAAAATAGATAAAAAATAATCTCTGTTTACAAATATTGATGACAACTGCTTTGGTAATAGCCACCTGATACGAGATATGATGTTGACATCAATACGAGCGGCGCAAATATTGAATGTTTCGGGTAACGAGCCACTCGTATATGTTTTCTCTCTCTCTCTCTCTCTCTCTCTCTCTCTCTCTCTCTCTCTCTCTCTCTCTCTCTCTCTCTCTCTCTGTAAAATTACATTTAATGCTTGATGGCCCTTTTTAATTTGTTTTCAAGACTTTTGCAAACACGAGCTTCGGATGATTGGGTAATTGATTTTTTTTCACTTTCCGGAATTGAAAGATTGTAAATTTAATTGAATTTTCATTTCCAAATGGAAAAATATTTGCAGATGGAAATGCTCTTTACGAGGAATATATTATTTTTTTTAGTGCGGTGATTTTGAAATCACAGAAAAGTAAGTTAGGTTTTAATATATTTTTTTATAGATGTTAAGAGAGCAGTTTTTCATGCAAATATTATTAAAATTTCTTAGATTTTAAATGATGTGAAAATGGGTTATGTTTCAGTATCTTTTCATCATAGATCCTAAGAGAGCAGTCCTTTTATACAGACTTATTAAAAGTCCTTAGACTTTGAATCACATGAAAATGAGTTTGTTTATAGTATCTTTTTTTCATTTTAGGAGAGCAATTCTTTCATGCAATCTTAATGAAATTTATTCAAGGATTGCAAATACAGCAGAATTCTGTTAACGAGCTTGTTTGTCCTGTTAAATGCGAAAACTGCATCATTCTATTTAATTTTGTATTGAGTTTTCTCGATTTTATTTATAATTCTGTTCTCTTCTACATTAAAATTTGGGCAATAATTGGTCAATGCTCATACTCGGGTAGAGAGAAATACATTGGCAGCGCGTGAAAAGTAATTTTTACTCTACAGTATATGCAACAGAGAAGTTAGTGAAATACGGCTGGACAAACCCGTAGAGTTTAACAGCAGGTTTCCGCCGGATGGATTTCGGAGTCACACCTCAGGAATTCCTTTCAGTGTTTCTCTTGTCGCTGACGTTCCAACGTCCCGACGTCCCGATGTTTCGACATTCCAGTGTTCCGGCGTTCAAGACGGGTGAAACGACGATTCTGGAAAACTGAGAACACGCATTATCAAATTAACTCGAATAATGCAGCCATCTCATCTACCAGGACGCGTTTGTGTGTTCTTATTTGTTTTTGTTAATAAATTTTAGGTTTAACGGGTTTCTTTGTTATCATTATTTGTACCTTTTGTTATTCATTTCATATTCATCTGGTACAGACATTGACTTGGTTAAATAGAATTCGAGTGAAGAAAAGATATTGATTTATTTAGAAACATTATCACATATATCATAGTATTAAATATTACTTACAGTTTCGGTATATATTCATAAGTTACCAGTAAAAAAAGTGTCGATTTAAAGCATGCATGTAATATATATTGCAAATAAAAAAGATAAAAAAAATAAAATGATTACATATGGAGAATTTTTCGCCGTAAACAGAATGTTTACGCAGCGGAGATTAGTGTTCCACACACAGCAGTTCCATCGATGAATGAATCTATAAACTACGAAAAATACAAATAAAAAAAAACAGTGTATCACTTTGCGTAGCGTAGGACGGACGGCTCATTCTTTCAAAGGTCACACGCGGTTAAAAGTCAAAAGTTCAATTCAGGTGTCAGGGATTTTTGCCGTCTCTCCCCGCCCGAGCTGGCATTCAGGAGCGCGCGTGCGCATACACACAACACACGCACACGCACACACACACACACGGTTGTCCGATGTTATTCATCTATCAGTTATCTCGGTGTTCGTTTTTCACAGGCCATATTGTTGAAGTATTCCGTATTGACATGGTAGGGGCATTAGTGAATATATATATATATATATATATATATATATATATATATATATATATATATTTATATACATACATATATATACATATTATTTATATATATATATATATATATATATATATATATATATATATATATATATATACACA
>NC_089762.1:39845890-39860890 GCF_040412425.1 Macrobrachium rosenbergii | reverse complement strand
CGCAACAATATTGGTTCAGGCTGCATTAGGCCTCTTATTTCTGTGTTTGGGCGAATGAATAATGGCGGAGTATGGATCTCGCAGAGAGAGAGAGAGAGAGAGAGAGAGAGAGAGAGAGAGAGAGAGAGAGAGAGAGAGAGAGAGAGAGAGAGAGCAGGGTTCATTATCTCTAATTATTCTAATGATTTCATATCCTTAATGATGTATTTTTGAAATCTTACCCTGAGGTCGTACTCCGTCGGAGCAGATTATGTTTATATATATGAATTTAATTACATTACCTTGGCGTGAGAATGAACTCTGGGGTCTAAGAGTTATGGATAGAATTCTTCTTCTTCTACTTAACCAGTAAAACTAATGGTACTTTACATAATTGAGTTTTATGGGTTTTTCTCCATAAAAAAAGTAAATTTTTTTGTATTATCAAAAATGTTTGTAGAATTTTGCTAAGTTTGCATCGGCTGCCTTAAGAGATATTAGTGAGTGTTATCTAATTATGTCAGGGAAGAATTTCTTTTGTGAATATTGTCAGAGTTAGAGGTATGGTGTTTTATATATATATATATATATATATTTATATATATATATATATATATATATATATATATATATATATATATATATATATATATATATATATATATATATATATATATATATATATAAATATATATATATATATATATATAATATATATATATATATATATATATGGAGTATATATAAGGCCTATTCAATATATATAGTATATATATATATAGACTGTAATCCCCATCTATCATTAATATATATTACCTTTATTTATATAAACTTATATATATATTTTTATATTTATATATAGTCTATATAAGTAATATATACTATATATATCAAAACACAAAGCCTTGCAGTACTCCATTGTTTCTCAACTTTTCCTTACTAAGCAGACTGTAATCCCCATCTGTCATTTAAACGACCTTTATATTTGTAAACTTATTTTTATATTTCTTCAGTCTTCTAAGTTAAAGGACTATAAGTCAAAAGGCCTTGCAGTACTCCATTGTTTCTCTTTCCTTCATGGATTTTGTCTTTATTTATATATATCACGATCCATATTTTGTGATTAGTTATATATATATATATATATATATATGTGTATATATATAGATTTATACAGTATATATATATATATATATATATATATATATATATATATATATATATATATATATATATATATATATACAATGTTGTGTGTGTGTGATGTGTGTGTGTAAATACATACACTATATACTTCATGGATTTTTTTTTTTTAGTAAACATGACTGTTGCCTATTCTAAGCACGACGTAATTCTAAGCACGGCGCAATAAATGCCTGCCCCTTCCAAGTAGGAGAGAATTTCCTTTAGGACCAACTACAATATTTAAGAAAAGAACTGGGCCAGTATAACAGCAACCCAATTTCCTTATCAGACGAAAAGAGAACGGCAAAGGGAAGGAATAAATATCACCGCGGCTCCTGAAAGCCAAGCTGTACGATCTTTGAAAGTTCTAAATTAGGCTTAAACAACCTTCGCTCCTTAAGGTAAATTTTAAGTATGGCAGTTGGCTCCGAAGCAGTAGAAGGGAGGATGGAATTTTGTATACCTGTGTGGTGTTCTAGGTAGAGCGGAAGGACCTAGAGGCTCCAGGATACTAGAGATGTATGTTCAGTAATCATAAGGTTACGGAATTAAACTGATTGTCAATTTAAACAGAATATTGTATGAGGATCTGGTAGGATTTTCGTGACTGCTTTGAAGGACAGTTCTCTATTTCTCCATAAACATTTTCTGTTCCAATGTTTATGTATTCAATATTTTTTTTTTTTTTAATTTGCCTTCCCAAAACACTGTTACCTTTTCTCTCTAGAGTGTTTTTATCATATATCTTAACCCCATATTCGTAACATACCCCACTTTTATTAATTTTGCATCATCTCTTCTGTATTGCAACAGCATTTCAAATAGTGTATGTTTATCTTCATGCTTCCACTTACACTTGTTTATTTGATTTTCTTGCTGTTTGCTGGTTCTTTGACCCACGAATGTATGAGCTTATATTTCTCCATCTGCTAAATCTAAATTTATATTTCTTTCATAGCTTTAATATTAATACAAATCTTCAAATAGTTTTGGAGAACCATTAGCTTATCTTGAATTCTGGAAATTCGAACACGTTTAAGTAGGCTTTGCATTTCCCAAAAAAAAAAAAAGTTAATGTAACCGGGAATTAAGTAACGTTTCAAAATGCGTTTCCATTTTACCCATTCAAACCCACAGTAATGCATTGTATGTAAACTCTGTTTACTTCACATTTGTAACAACAAAACGTTTAAAAAAACGTTTCGTTTATATAAAATTACGAATCCCAGCGCATTCCCTTCGTGTATAAAAAAGTACTGATTGTTTACTTTATTTGTGTTTAAGCCTATTTCACGGTTATTTGCATATTGGGGCAAAAAGCCTCTTCACGCTAAATATGCAAAAACAGAGGTTATATTTATTTAGTTTTTTTTTGCCCTTTTCATAAATTCTGTGTTCATGAGAATTAGTTAAGCTTAATTGAACGGGTAGTGGGGGTGGGGGCGGGGGAGATGGTAATGCCCCATCCAGCTAAAATAGAATAATAATACCAGATTGCTTTGCTTTCATTTCTATTATTCTTTTTTTTTTTTTTCAAAAGGAAATTGTTATTCACTCTCACGGAGTGAATACCGACGGTGGGAAAAAAATAGAGTTCGATCTGTAGAGATATAGAAATAGAATTGAATCTCCATAGGCCGAACTTTCCTGTTATCTCGACTTTTTTTTGTATTATTTTTTTATTTTATTTGTTAAAGTTTTGTTCCATTATTAACACAAAATATAAGAATGATGACCTTATTTTTAAAAAGGATTTCTCATATATTCGCCCCTGTTATAAAATGTAAAACTTTCTATCAAAACTTTTTTTTTTTATAAAGGTATTTGATTCCATTTTGTGATATGTATCTCATCAACAAATGATGGACATTAAAAACTTTGTAGCATGTAAGAGTCTTTCGTGTTTTTACCACTCGCAAAAAACAAACAAAAAAAGGATTTATGCAAACTGTATTATTATTATTATTATTATTATTATTATTATTATTATTATTATTATTATTATTATTATTATTATTATTATTTGCACATTTTAGAGAGTCCATTTATTTATTCTTATTCCCTCAAAAGAAAAACACTTTTTTTGTGTTTATTATTTTTTTGTATTATTATTATTATTATTATTATTATTATTATTATTATTATTATTATTATTATTATTATTATTATTATTATTATTATTATTTTCTCATCCGCATATTTTAGAGAGTCCATTCATATCATGTTTTTCTTTCTAAGGTTAAACATTTTTGTGCATTTTTATTCATCATCATTATTATTATTATTATTATTATTATTATTATTATTATTATTATTATTATTATTATTATTATTATTATTCTCCCCTCATTCACACATTTTAGAGAAACACTTTTGTGGGTTTTTTTTTATTCATTTTTATTCATTTTGGAGAGACTCTGTCTTCTCAGTGTCATTTGTGTGATTCACGTCATTGTCTCACCCCGACCACATTCCCGAGTTGCATGCACTCTCATATCCTCACCCTGAATTGCACTCGCTTTGCACTTTCACCCCTCACAAATATCTGCGAAATTCCCTCCCCCCCCTCACCAATATCTCCTCCAGCTTCTGGTTCTACCACTATTTAACACCATCACAGGGAAGCAAGCTAGTTCTCCCAATCCGATAGGAAGTTTTATAACCTTTTCCCTTTCCTATCAATTTGGATCTTATAATTCTTTTTTTTTTTTTCACTATCACAGGCTAAGATCTGCCACTCCAATGCAAAGTTTCATCTCTTTATCCCATTCCTATAATTTTAATTTTTAATTCTTATGGTCTAATTGTTTTTTTACCATCACAGGCTAAGACTGCTACTCCAATGCAAAGTTTCATCTCTTTATCCCATTTCTATAATTTGAATTTTTTATTCTTATGGTTTAATTGTATTTTTTTACCATCACAGGCTGAGATCTACCACTCCAATGCAAAGTTTCTTCTCTTTATCCTATTCCTATAATTTGAATTTTTAATTCTTATGTTTAATTGTTTTTGTTTTTCACCATCACATTCCGCCACTCCAATAAATCTGTCCTTTTCCCATTCTATAGATTTGATCTTTTATTTTTTGTTTTTTTGTTTTTTCACCATCACAGGCTAAGGTCTGCCACTCCAATACAAAGTTTCATCTCTATTCCATTCCTATAAATATGAATCTTTTAATTCATATTATTTAATTTGCATTTTCTTTTACCATCACAGGCTAATGTCTGCCACTCCAATACAGTTTCGTCTCTTTTTCCCATTCCAATGAATTTGATTCTTATAATTATTATTCTTTATTTTGTGTCTTTTTTGTACTATCACAGGCTAAAATCTGCCACTCCAGTACATAGGTTTCATATCTTTCCCATTCCCATAAATTGTGATATTTTTTTATCCTTATTCTTTATTTGGTTTAATCTTACTGCTTCCTCCATTTAGACAATAAACAGGAATGGTCTTCTTTTTTCTATCCTGTATATTTATACCTTTTAATATCCACTCATTCTTCATCTTTTTCCTGATAACTCCTTCACATAAACATTAAAGAGTCATGTAGACGAAAGAAACACCTATCTGTTATCCATTTCTATATCAAAGGTATTACTACCCATCTGATGCACGTTTGATTTTTAATATATAATTAGATCTTACCATTTTATAGACGGATAGATAGATAGACAGAAGTTTATTGACCACAACACTACTCAGTGTCCACATCACATTTGTCCTTTTATTTTTGAACTTCTTAAATAACTGTTATTGTGCTTTACCCTTTTACTTCTAAATTTCTCAGACATCTTTTACTTTGCAGGTATTTTACTAACCTTCCATTTTCCTTGCTATTCACAAATCAGTCATTTTGTTTGTTTTGCATTCTCTATAAGTAAGCCCAGGGAATACTTAAAAGGTCTGTGTGCATTGCTTTAGTCTTTTTGGCGTGCATTAATGCTTATGTATATATATATAACATATATATATATATATATATATATATATATATATATATATATATATATATATATATATATATATATATATATATATATATATATATATAAGACAAATTCCACGAAGGAAAGAGATACAATGAAATGCTGCAAGGCCTTTCGACTTACAGTCCTTTACTTAGCAGACTGCTAAGTAAAGGACTATAAGTCAAAAGGCCTTGCAGCACTCCATTGTTTCTTTTTTCTTCATGGATCTTTTCTTTATTTACGTATTCAGTTCAGTTTTATATATTTTATATATATTCATATATATATATATATATATATATATATATATATATATATATATATATATATATATATATACATATACAGATATATATACGTAAATATATTTATTTATGTTGATATGTTTGCTGATTTTCCTCAATTGATTCTCCTTTTTATTATCTTCTCTCCGTTCTCCTTGTTCCCTATATAGATATTCTTTTCTTTTTATATATCTGGAAATAAACGATTGTATTTATCGTTCATTTACGCAAATACGCAGCAAGGGAGTTAAATAAAATGAATTTTTAAAAATCCGGATTATATTCATCTGTCATTAACGAAAATATGCAGACGTCGAGTTAAGTAAGATGAACATTACTGATGACACTTAATTAATAATAATAATGTAAATTTGTATTAGGCATTTGGAATGGTTATTTAGGAAAAAATTTACACTTTTTGCTTCTTCATTTTGAAAGCATTTATGTATTAAGCTCTGAATATATTTACAGTCACATTTCCTTTTAAATAACAGTTATTTTGGATAGCATCATACACTCAACTATTTCAACAGACAGAACAGCACTGCATGACAGTAACGGAATATGACGCCATGCTCGTATCGCACGGGACCTGTTTAGGAAATAACAAACGGAAATGAATGAAGAATTCATTTCCGATCACCAAAAAAAATTGGAAAAAAAAAACATAATTCGCTCGTCATTTTAATATGTGAGGGCTCATTTTAGCACTGTTGTTGCTAGTAAAGTATGCTTTTTTTTTTTTGTCAGGCTCAGATGGAAGACAGTAAACACTCCTCTTGAAATTACGTCGTCCGGGCCTCTCTCTCTCTCTCTCTCTCTCTCTCTCTCTCTCTCTCTCTCTCTCTCTCTCTCTCTCTCTCTCTCTCTCTCTAACCAATGGTTACACAATTGTAAAACTGTGCCATGGTATTGAAGGAAAATGTATAATTTTATTTTTTTCCGTATTTATTTGAAAACAATTGATAAAAACTGAAGTACAGATAAAAAAAATTGATTAAACATATAGAGATACCAAAAAAGCAGCGTTACGAGTTTTATGAAGCAACTTATAAACATAGCTATCCACATCACCTCAAAGATTGTAATCTTTGAAGTGTAAATAGTTATTTAAATGATAATTTTTACAACTTTAAATGAAAGGGAATGAAAGAACTATCTTTGCTAGTATTTTTTTTCTCGGCAGAAATATATCAAACCAAAACATTTACCCAGAATAAGGTAAAAGCAGCCCAGAAAAAACCTCGAAACCTTTCCGAGAAAAATAAAATATACATCACATTACGTCTCCTTCTTGATTACTGATGGGCAGCCCAATTAAATATGTAATGAAATTACTGCCGTACACGCTTCATTTCTATCTTATTTTTGGGACGTAAATTTGTAGTGTAAAGTCAGCTAATAAGTGAGATATTAAGATATTTTTTATTTTTATATATTTTTTTTCTCTCTAAGAAATGTGAGGAAGGCATCCAACAGGATGATAATGAAATATAACATAAATGATAAGTATGTTAGGATATTTTTTATTTTTAAATTTTTTCTTCTCTCTAAGAAATTTGAGGAAGACATCCAACATGATGATGATATAAGGATTATGATAAATTAATAAGCTGGCATCAACTTAATGAGTTTTGTCTTGGGACAGAGAAAAAAAGAAGTAATTGTTGTTTTTTTACATGTTTATTTTTTCTTTTCAAGAAAGGTAAGGATGGTAACCAACATGATAAAAATAAAACAGTGATTAGAAATTCATATGGTAAATTCCACTTTTTGTATTTTGTCTTGGCTTAGATATAAAAGAAATGCATCAATTGTACCTTTAGCCAGTCACCAGAAGCCAGCGCACAATTGAGGGCGGTACGTATTGTCTTGGCAATTGGTTCGATATGTGAAAATTTGGATGGTCAAAAGCACTGGGGCATTTTCAACCATCAAGTGTTTTAGGTGGAAAGAGGAAGTGTAGAGTGGTTGGACAGCAGCAAGATGGAAGAAAGGAAGTGGAAATAAAGATAAAGTAAAAGGTCAAGTAAGTGGGTACAGCAGTTAAGGGCTGAAGGGACACTGCAAATAACCTTAGTAATGCCTACAGTGCACCAAATGAGGTCCACTGACGGCACTATCCTTGGCAATATCGGTTGCTGCCCGACTCCATCGGCTCCACACTCAACTATCACTTTCTGTTGATTAGAAAGGAAACGCGGGTCCTTCGACAGTACCAGTCTAAGCCTGAGTACCAGCATATGTGGGAGGGATCATTAGCTCACCAGATTCAGTTAAAACTTACTCCCTAGAGACTAACCCACAGGGGGTTTATTGAAGGCTTAGGCTGGCTGTTTAGGAAAGTTTTAGTGCCCGTTAAACTCCGAACACATGTTGAGGTTTAGGGACTGTGGGCCGGCTGGCGATCGTGGAAACAAATGGAGAGAGAGAGAGAGAGAGAGAGAGAGAGAGAGAGAGAGAGAGAGAGAGAGAGAGAGAGAGAGAGAGGCAAAGTTGTAATTGGTTAAAGTGTGAAAGTGGGGAAAAGCCGTGATTAAAGAAATGGTGCTAAAGATGGTCTTCCGGGTTAAATTTTCCTGCCCTTGAAAATTGTAAAAAAAATTATACTGAATATTTAAAAAAATTAGGTGTTTTATTTTCATGTTTATTGCGGTCTTTTTTTTATGAATTTTTTTCTCAAAATTGATAATTTCGTGAGCAGCATAAGTTGATAAAATTTAAGAATTTTAAATAACATCGTATTTTAGAAACCCTGTATTGGGAACTTTCAAGAACGTCTTGTCCTTATAATACTTAGAATAGTTATTACTATTAGTAGCAGCAGCAACAGCAGCAGCAGCAGCAGCAGCAGTAGTAGTAGTAGTAGTAGTAGTAGTAGTAGTAGTAGTAGTAGTAGTAGTGGCATTGTGAAGCTCTATCGTTCAAACGTACCTATACCCTTGAAGTTAGACCAAAGTACCAAAGTTGAACGGAGCGCTTTTATGCCAGCCAATTATGCTTATGAACGCACCGCCTTTCTACGGTTTCAATCCCTCCCGTACAAAGAGCGATGAAATTCGTTACTGTAATTGGATGATGAAAATCTCAAAGAAAAGGTTATCCACCTGAACACAACCTTTCAGGCAACAGTGATTATTTGCTCTCTCTCTCTCTCTCTCTCTCTCTCTCTCTCTCTCTCTCTCTCTCTCTCTCTCTCTCTCCAGTAATTGGCTAATGAAAATCCCAAAGAAAAAAGGCTATTGACTTGAACACAACCTTTCATGCAGCCGTCATTATTTGCACTCTCTCTCTCTCTCTCTCTCTCTCTCTCTCTCTCTCTCTCTCTCTCTCTCTCTCTCTCGAACGGTCCCAGCAACTGGGGTCCATTTATATCCTGTTAGAGTGTATTCCCGGGCATCAGGTGGGATTCCGCGTTGATTTGTTTCCAGTCTTCTCTAAAGATCACATACACGCACACGCACACACACACACACACACACACGTGCACACACACACACACACACAACATGATGATTCTGAGTCCACATCTGGGCGAAAGTTTGGCTATATTCCTCCAGTTCGCGTCGTGGGGACTTCGTTTGGCTGACATGGTTGTTCATTCGTCCTTTGCAACGTCGTCAATTAATAATAATAATAATAATAATAATAATAAATAATAATAATGATAATGATAATAATAATAATAATAATAATAATAATAATAATAATAATAATAATAATAATAAATATATACATATATATATATATATATATATATATATATATATATATATATATATATATATATATATATATATATATATAAAAAGAGTGTTTTGTTTTCTGATTGGTAATATATATTTTACCATTCCTGTTAATTCTATTATGCCAGCTATATTTCATAAAAAAATCGATTTTCCTTAGAAACTGGTGAAGTTAAAATTTGGTGACAGGTCACAAGGAAGAATGACCAGTAATATTTACTGTCTTCTCGTCTTCTCATGAATCGTTCCAAGGGACAAGTACCCCCTGACCCCTTTGCCACGCCCCCCTAACCTACCAACCTAGCTTCTCGCCCCTCCCACTCTCCACAGCAAGATGCAACATTCTGGCTCTTTACTAAAAGCTGGTGAATTTAGAATTTGGTGACAGTATGGCCAAAGGTACAATGACAATATTTAATTTCTTTTTTTCTACTCGTGTTTCATTCTTGAGGTCAAGTACTAACCCCTCCCCTCTTTCCCCAAACACACACACACACACACACACACACACACACACACACAACACCAAAAACGCAATGTTCAGGCTCTTCATCAGAGTAATTGGTTTGGGGAAAGCCGAGTATAGAAGCTGAGCATAAAAGATTACTTTTCCAGCAAATACTGACTTGATAGAAAGCGTTGCTTTCTCTTCATCCTCATATAAATCTCTCACCTTCTCCTCTTTCTCCTCCTGTGATATCTTCTTCTGCTCTGCGCCTTTCTCTTTAACTCTTATGATTGCTGTTCGCTCTAACGTATAATTCAAACAATTAGGTTCAATTTACATCCAGTTGCGTGTGTTTCCAGGCACAAGACGTTGATTGGTTTCCATTCGTCATTGGAGTCTGATATGGTTTGGTTGGACTGTTCACTTTTCTTGAAACTGTAAACTTTCTCATTATTATTCTCTATTTCAGTGCTGTATTTATCAGTCAGTCTTTATGCTTAATTCATCTTCACTGTATCGTTTATGCATACAAAGTTATATAAAAGTCCATTCTGTTCTGATATATTTACTGCAATTATTCGTATTTAGACGATTTCATTATCTGTAGGATTAGTTTTTTCATTATTCGTGAAAACTAAAAAGCGAATTTTCTTTCAACTATAATTTTTTTAAAGTTATATTACAGTATGTTCCTTAAATGGCATCTAACTTATTTATCCACATTACGAAGCAATGCCATTTAAATTCAACCCCCTTTTCTTTGTTACTACTGCTGCTGCATATATAATAATAATAATAATAATAATAATAATAATAATAATAATAATAATAATAATAATAATAATAATAATAATAATAATATCACCAGTTCTCCTTTGGAACTAAGACCTCAACAGCGAAAGAGAAATTTTCCTTCTCCCCAAATTCGTGGACTCGGCAAAAGTTGGCGAAAGTTCAAAAACCGTTTGAAACAAACGTCCCTTTCCACGCCTCCCTACCCCCGACCCCCCTTTCGTCCGCGATCAGCCATTCAACCGTCGCCCCAAAATGCAAGGGTGTAGAATACTCCATCAAGGTAATTGGGGTGGGTCGATTGAAAGCTTAACCTTCTAGTCAGTGGTGAATTCGAAATTCAAACAGTTCGTGAATTGAGATGTGTTGCTTTGCATTCCTCCTCCTCCTCCTCCTCCTCCTCCTCCTTCTTCTTCTTCTTCTTCTTCTTCTTCTTCTTCTTCTTCTTCTTCTTCTTCTTCTTCTTCTTCTTCTTCTTCTTTACTGTACCTCCGTTCATATTCT
The DNA here is from genome assembly GCF_040412425.1 of Macrobrachium rosenbergii. NCBI lineage: Eukaryota > Metazoa > Arthropoda > Malacostraca > Decapoda > Palaemonidae > Macrobrachium > Macrobrachium rosenbergii. The sequence goes on along the minus strand of NC_089762.1, from coordinate 39,849,972 downwards.
CTTTCTTCCATCTCCTAACAGTTGTTTTATAGTGCAACAGCGAGGTTTTCCTCCTGTTACACCTTTCAGACCTTTCTACTTTCAGTTTCCCTTTCAGCGCTGAATGACCTCGTAGGTCCCAGCGCTTGGCCTTTGGCCTAAATTCTGTATTCCAGTTTTTCTTCTTCTTCTTCTTCTTCTTCTTCTTCTTCTTCTTCTTCTTCTTCTTCTCTATCCACTTTTTTCCCCTAGATTTTTGTATGCTTCTATATTCATTCAAAAATGAATACTTCTATCATCTGGACTTCAGTTATTATAAATGATTATGCGTGGTTTTGGAAACTTAAGGAAGTTGAATTTTTATTTTTTAGTGAATGGTCTTGAATTACGAGCAAGACTAAGTTATTGTTAATGTTATCATTGTTGAATTACTATTGCCTGTAAAAAAATATTTTATGGCTCGTTCAGCTAGGATGTTGTAAGTGGTTATAAGTGGTCTTGGATACCTAAGGAAAATGACTTACCTTGTATCCTATAGTGAAGGTTCTTGAATTACGAGTAAGACAGGTTATTATTAACTTTATTATCATTAGATGACCATTGCATGTAAAAAGTATAATATGGCTTCAGCGACTAGGGTATATTAATTTTACTGTTTTCCCTTGTTTATCAGTGTCATTTTATTGATTTGTCTGCCTTGTAAAATTTCCCTATATTATGTTACAGACTAATACACACACAAACAAAGCCACTCCAACATCTTCTAAAAACATAACAGACACCTCACACGTCTCGACTGTCGACCTAACCGCGCAACGTCTCCTCGCTGCTGGGAGAAAGGGCGCTGGTGACTGGTACAATACATGTACATACGCTACCGGGGTCTAAGCGATGACAGGCAGGGCAGCCGATCGAGACTACAAAGTCTACCCCGAAGCCAAATCAAAGTCCTTCAAAAAAGAAGGCATCGTGCTTAGCCCATACAAATGGGAAAAAAGTACGTTAAAAGAAGAAGATCTCTGAAAATTGTACTGTTTTGAAATTGCTTCAAGTATCACGTAAGGCATTCACCCGAAAATACATACACGAGAATGAATATTTTTCACCCACAAAAAAGTAATGCACTGAATGTTTTTGACCAGACCGTACATATGGAATAGATTTCATATTCCTTTTAAAAAAGATTTTTTACTAGCAGCTGAATGATGGTTACTCTGTGAATGAATTGTCCGCAGGGAATTCAATAGTCATTCACAGTGACAAAGACCATTCATGTCCTGTTTTCAGAAAAAAATCTATGGTTTTTTTTTAGAAAAATCCATGGTTTTTTTTAGAAAAAACTCCATGTTTTTTGGCTCAGGGGAATTACCCATTTCCGTTGAGGTAACGGGAAAAATAGTTTTTTTTCAGAAGTTTTTATTCATGCGAGTTATGTGGGAAAAATGATTTTGTTGTAGTTTCAGTGACATATATTAAAATGTTGGATTTCGTTATTTCAATCGAGTGAATAACAAATGGGATGTTATCGCCGTAATTTGGATCAAAATGTTAGATAAATTTACGTCTGAGTTTGTTAACATGCAAATATATAGTTTTTATTATTACTTCACATATACATACATGCTTACATATACATAAACACACGCATATGTATACATATATACATACATATATATGGGTATAAATTTGTGTATATATACATATACATATTATATATTATACATACATACATACATACATACATACATGTATATATACATACAAACATACATGTATATATATATATATATATATATATATATATATATATATATATATACATACATACATATACCGACAGTTGTAACTGTTGAACATTGTGAACACTGCAGTATTCACGGAAAGTAACTTCACAATCATTCACCTAATATATATAATATATATATATATATATATATATATATATATATATATATATATATATATATATATATATATATATATATATATATATACATATATATACCGACAGTTGTAACCGTTGAACATTGTGAACACCGCAGTATTCACGGAAATTAACTTCACAATCATTCACCCTAATAACCCAGGCATATCACCAAGGACCCTAATGCCAAAACGTCAGCTCATACCTGTTGACCATCACATTCGAAGAGAGAGAGAGAGAGAGAGAGAGAGAGAGAGAGAGAGAGAGAGAGAAAGGGTTCGTCACCATAACGCGTTTTAATATCCTGCGGTCCTTTAGCGTTGTCCTTCCATTTGCCGTAATATATAGTCCCATATACAGGATTCCATTATCCTTCCAAAACGCTAATGGCTCGACCATTTACCATCCGTCGTTCCCCACCAGCCAGCCGATGTGTCCTGCCGCCCTCTTTATTACAAGCGGCCTCATGCGTCCTAACATTTTCTCTCTCTCTCTCTCTCTCTCTCTCTCTCTCTCTCTCTCTTTTGTTAATACATTTTTATTATGTAATTCGATTTGGTGGTTGTCTGTTGTACGGAAAGGTGAAATGTTTGTTTATAGGTTTAATATATTTTTATATATATATATATATATATATATATATATATATATATATATGTATGTATATATATATATGTATATTTGTGTAAATATATACAGTATATACATATATATGTATACGTATATTTATACATATATGTATATGAATATATATGTATATATACACACACATATATATATATATATATATATATATATATATATATATATATATATATATATATATATATATATATATATATATATATATATATATATATATATATATATATATATATATATATATATTATGATTAGCTGTAGTACTCATGACATTCATGAGAGTTATTATTACTGAAATTCCTTCATTGTGACCTAATCCTCACACTGGTCTGAAGACCATCGAAATAATGACGTGCTAATTGTCATTTTAATTATTGATATGCGGAAAACTATTTCTGATCTACAATTCCACTTGTTTTCAGCTATCAGAACCAATGATATTGTACTATTTTTGAACCCCAAAAATTAATTGTAAATTTAATTATTGGTATGTACGTACAATAGCACATTATTTGTGATTTACAATTACACTTGTTTTTTATTACAGCAAGAAAGTATATGGAATAGTTTTGGACAAAAAAGAAAGGAAATAATTTTAATTATCAGTATCTAGTACATTGTTTGTGAGTTACAATCACACTTGTTTTTTGTTGCAGAAAGAAATTGTATGGAAGGAAATTTTTGGACCAAAAGAAAAACCACGTTAGTTGTAGTTATTATTATTATTATTATTATTATTATTATTATTATTATTATTATTATTATTATTATTATTATTATTATTATTATTATTATTATTTGGATGACCCCTATTCATATGGAACAAGCCCACCACAGGGTCCCTTAACTGGAAATCCAAGCTTCTAAGAAATAAAAGAAGCAACAGAAGGTAACAGGGAATTCAGAAAGAAGAAATCAGTTGTTAGAAAAGAAAAAATAAACTAACAAATAAATAAAAAGTAGACAAAAAAAATCTTGAAAATCTTCTGAGTTCTTAAAGGCGATAGTTCCAAACCTCTTTGAAAATAGGGGGTTTTATTCCTTCCCAAAACTCCTCTAGAAATATGAGTTTTTAAAGATGAAAGAGCTGCAAGATATATTAAAGGAAACGTCCTTTTGTGTGTGTGAGAGAGAGAGAGAGAGAGAGAGAGAGAGAGAGAGAGAGAGAGAGAGAGAGAGAGAGAGAGAGATCCTGAGGGCAGGAGGAGATGTGGTTAGGTAAAACATCGAGAATTCTCTCAGTTTGAAGAGTGTTTTTTTGTTTTGTTTTTTTTGCAGACGAAATTTGGTATATATGCGAACTTCTGTTACATGTGCGTGTTTAAATTGTGTTCAGTTTAGTAACTTGTAAACGAAGTATTTGAAAATAAGAAAAGATAGAAAGGATTTTTGAAAAATTTTTATAGGCGAAATTTGCATATATGTGAACTTCCATTAAGTATGCGAGTTTAGATGCGATGTATTTGTACATAGAAAGACTGCGCTAGTTTAATTTTCCGTACACGAAATATTTAATAACAAGAAATTCGTTCACTCT
>NC_089762.1:39828390-39840890 GCF_040412425.1 Macrobrachium rosenbergii | reverse complement strand
AGAGAGAGAGTACTTACTTACTTACAGTACTTACAATTCGTTCGGGTTGCCCCAGGTCCCTCAGTGTGAGGCGCCTTTGATGTCTACCAGAGAGTTGCTAACGCATCTTCCGGTATATTTTGCATCTTCCAGTCTTGGATGGTCTGGGATGCATCTTAGATATTTGTCGAGCTTATTCTTAAACACATCTACGCTCACTCCTGTTATGTTCCTCAGATGAGCTGGTAGCGCATTGAATAGACGCTGCATTATCGATGCTGGTGCGTGGTGGATTAATGTCCTGTGTGCTTTCCTTAATTTTCCTGGTATAGTTTTTGGCACTATTAATCTACCTCTGCTTGCTCTTTTTGATAATTTTAGTTCCATGATATTTTCGGTAATTCCTTCTATCTGTTTCCATGCTTGAATTACCATGTAGCGTTCTCTTCTCCTTTCAAGACTATATAAATTTAAGAATTTTAGTCTTTCCCAGTAGTCAAGGTCCTTAACTTCTTCTATTCTAGCTGTAAATGACCTTTGTACACTCTCTATTTGTGCAATATCCTTTTGGTAGTGTGGGTACCATATTATATTGCAATATTCAAGTGGACTACGTACGTACGTTTTATAAAGCATAATCATGTGTTCAGCTTTTCTTGTTTTGAAGTGCCGGAACAACATTCCCATTTTTGCTTTGCATTTTGCCAATAGAATTGCTATTTGATCATTGCATAACATATTCCTATTCAACATCACCAAGGTCTTTAACTGCTTCCTTGTTTGTGATTGTCTCATTATTAGGTCCTTTATATGCATATAGCATTCCTACTTTATCACCATAGTTCATTGATTCAAATTTATCAGAGTTAAATACCATCCTATTTATCTCTGCCCATTTATATATTTTATTTAGGTCTCTTTTAGCGAGTTCCTATCTTCATCACAAGCAATTTCTCTACTTATTCTTGTGTCATCTGCGAAACTTCTTACTACTGAGTCCTTAACATTACTGTCTATGTCTGCAATCATAATCACAAACAGCAATGCAGCTAACACCGTACCCTGTGGTACACCGGATATTACCGTAGCTTCATCCGATTTCTCATCGTTTGCAATCACTATCTGTTTTCTGTTTTGCAAAAATTCTTTTATCCATCTTCCTACTTTGTCAACAATGTTATGTTTTCTAATTTTTCGCTAATATATTATGATCTACCTTGTCAAAAAGCTTTTTGCAAAGTCTAGGTAAACCACATCTGTATCTTTTTCATTTTATCATATTTTTATATATGCTTTTCATGGTGGACTAACAGTTGGGTTTGTGTACTTTTTTCGGGTACAAAACCATGTTGTCCTATATTGAACAATCTATTTTTCATTAAATGTTTCATTATATTTTTTTATTACCCTTTCATATACTTTCATAATATGAGATGTCAGACTCACAGGCCTATAATTACTGCCTCTAGTCTTGAACCACTTTTGAAAGTAGGAGTAATATATGCTAATTTATGCTCATCATAAATCTTGCCTGTATCTATACTTTGTCTTAATAATATTGCTGGCTTTGCGATTGAATGAACCACTTTCTTTAACAATATGACAGGTACTCCATCTGGTCCTGCTGCTGATCCATTTTAATTTCATTAATAGCCTGCACAATATCGGCTTCTGTAATATCTATATCTGATAAGTATTCAGTACTTTCATCTCTTATTTCTGTATCATTATCTTCATTTTCAATTCTAGGTGTAAATTCACTCTTATATCTTTCTGCTAATATGTTACATATTTCCTTTTTTCATTCGTTAATCGCCCTTCAATTCTTAGAGGGCCTATTTTCTACTCTTATTTTATTCATCTTTTTGCATATGAATAAAAATTTTAGGGTTTTGCTTGATATTTTGTAGTGTCATTTCTTCTAGGTTCCCTTTTTCATTTTCTTTTGATTGTATAATCTTTTGTTCTGCATTTTCTATCTTACTTTTTAGTTCCATCACTTTCCATGCATTCTTTTCTTTTGCAAGAGCTTTTTTCCACTTTCTAATTTTCTGGAACAAGATCCTTCTGTCTCTTGGAATTCGTGACTGATGATTACTTTTTCTTCGGTATATATTTTCCACTATTTCCTCTAATATTTTATATAATATATCGGTATTTACCTGTATATCATCACTTACAAATATATTTTTCCATTCTTTGTTTAATTCTTCATTTATTTTTGACCAATTTATATTCTTACTATAGAAATTGTATTTTCCATATCCTTCCCATTTTTCGTTTCTTGCTTTTCTCTGTTTTTCATATGTTCTGGAACGGACTGTTAGTTCTATGACATTATGGTCCGAAATACTCGTGTTATATACTATTATTTTTTTAACATAGTTCACCTCATTCACAAATACTAGATCTAAAATATTATCCTTTCTTGTTGGTAGGTGATTTATTTGCTGAATGTTATGTTCTAGTAGCATATCTAATAGCTTTTCAAATTGCCTCTTATCTTCTGCACTACTATTGCTCTCTTTTTATATGTATAAATACAACCACAGTCTTCTATTCGTTCTTTCCATTCTACAAAAGGAAAGTTAAAGTCTCTAAGTTAGGAGTATAGTCCAGTCCTTGTGATTTCTACATATTTCATCCAATTTTTCAATTATTATGTCAAACTCTTTAGTATTAGGGGTCTATATATTACAATGTTCACTAATTTTTCAGATTCAAATTCTACCGCTATTAATTCACATTCTGTGTTACTATATTTCTCACAGATTTTCCTTGATTGGCATCTCTCCCATATATCATGGTTCCCCCTTGATTTCTATTTTTTCTATCTGATCTATAAGTTTGGAAACCCTTTATCTGGTCATCATTACCAGTCTCTTGGGAATACCAGGTTTCACTTATATTCAATATTTCTATTTTTTTTTCATTTTAGGTTAGTTCTTCTAAGAACTCTATCTTTCTTTTGAGTTACTCGAAACTAAACCCTGCGCGTTCATCACTATGATGGTTTGCGTATTATCTCCATTATCTAATATGGGTAATAATAAGGATTTTCCCATGTCTCTTTCCTGTTCTGATATGTTGATCTTTTTCATTTCCAGAAATTCGTACATTAAAGAGAGAGAGAGAGAGAGAGAGAGAGAGAGAGAGAGAGAGAGAGAGAGAGAGAGAGAGAGTGAGTATTTATAAGTTCACATACCAGATCTTTAGCAAATTTATTCATTGACGACGATATTTTATTAAATTATTGCTTAAGGCGTAGCGGATACCTTTCGAAGTACTTCAGATCAGACAAGTATTCAAGATACACACACACACACACACACACACATAATCTCATAAAGAAACTTTAAATCTTCAAGATTCTTACCATATCTAAGCCGTTAATCAGGCTTAACAGATCAGACAATTCCACTCGACTGAAATATAAACCCACTCCGATCGACGTCTGACGTCATAACCAAACTACTAATATTATGTTCCTAATATCATGCTTCTAATATTATGCCCCTAATATTATGCTCCTAATTTTATTTTCCTAAAATTTTGCTCCTAATATTATGCCCTCAATCTTATTCTCGTAATATTATTATCCAAATATTATTCCCCTAATATTATGCTTCTATTATTATTTTCCTAATATTATGCTCCTCATATATTTCCCGTCAAGAGCTCTTTCGCTCTGTGTGACTCATATTAATACAAATTCCACCTGAGATTTTTCAGCTTGTACTCAGTAAGGCATGATATATATAAACGAATTTTTACTTCCAAATCAAAGGTTAATTATATTATGTGACAATAACGCGCGCTGTTATTAAGGCCGGATATTCAGGGATAAATATGACTTTGATGTGGATGTTCCGAATACCGTGGAAGTTCCAGTGACGTAATCCATGCCTGGATAATTACCGTTTAGTCTTTTTTTCACTGTTTCTTCTTCTTCTTCTTCTTCTTCTTCTTCTTCTTCTTCTTCTTCTTCTTATTATTATTATTATTATTATTATTATTATTATTATTATTATTATTATTATTATTATTATTATTATCATTATTATTATTATTGCTGAAGAAATCCAAAGTGATGTCAGTGTAAATATACATGAAAAAATGTATACATTTACACAGACATCATCGTGTATTTCTTCACCATTTTAGTGACTCATGTGATTATTATTATTATTATTATTATTATTATTATTATTATTATTATTATTATTATTATTATTATTATTATTATTATTATTATTATTCCACCAAACACTCATGGAAGGATTCACGAAAGTGTCAAAAAACAAAAAGCATATTGTCATTGGCCAACCAAGAATTATCACGATATATATTCGGATTTGGAATTCCACGAATATCTAATGAGATCATCCACGGCCCATTGAAACGTTCCCAGATTTATCATGAAGTCCGCGTTAAAGCTGTTATTAGTATTATTATTATTATTCTTTTTTATCACAGTCATCCTATTCGACTGGGTAGTTTTTATAGTGTGGGGTTCCGGGTTGCATCCTGCCTCCTTAGGAGTCCATCACTTCTCTCACTATGTGCGCTGTTTCTAGTAACACACACTTCTGCATGAGTCCTGGAGCTACTTCGGCATCTAGTTTTTCCGGATTCCTTTTCAGGGATCTTGGGATCGTGACTAGTGTTCTTATGATTAAGGGTACAATTTCCACTGGCATATTCCATCTCCTTCCTATTTCGATTTTCAGGTCTTGATACTTATCAGTTTTTTCTCTTTCTTTCTCGTCTACTCTGTTGTCTGGTATTATTATTATTATTATTATTATTATTATTATTATTATTATTTATTATTATTATTATTATTATTATTATTATTCCAGTCTTACAAGGTTTCCTAGAAATTCTATACTCAAAACCTTAGGAGGTGTATTATTATTATTATTATTATTATTATTATTATTATTATTATTATTATTATTATTATTATTATTATTATTATTATTATTATTATTATTTAGGACTTTGAGGCAAACTTCGTTGAAAAGAGTGGCCCTCTGTATGCTGTTGAGTGCTATTATTATTATTATTATTATTATTATTATTATTATTATTATTATTATTATTATTATTATTATTATTATTATTATTATTATTATTATTTATCAGTAAATTGTTATGATCTGTACTAAAAAATCAAAGTACAAATTAATGTGAAGTAATGTTTTATCAAAACAAAACAATAAATAAAAATGTGGTAAAGAAAAAATACCTTTGCCAATGACCCATTTGATAAAGGCTGTTCCTGAATACCATTTGATAAAGGCTGTTCCTGAATACTTGAAAAAGTTCAGGAAAGCCATTTGTGGAAAGCTGACTATCGCGAAGGAGAGATAGGAGATATTAAAAAAAAAATCTTTATCCCATGATTTTTATATACAGGTCAGGTAAAAGGTAAATCCTTGAGAAAAAATTTTTAGTTCATATATTTTAATAAATAAACATAGATAATAAGAGGCCTTTTCACAAATAGCGTCACAAAAATTATTCGGATCACATTTCACAATCGCATAGATTTCAAAATATAAAACTTATTTATTTGGCATCGTGTTTGATGGAGTACGTGGCAAGAGTAAAAGGAAAATGCACTTTACTCTAAGCAGGTCATAAAATTGATTAGAATTGTAAGATAAATATTTACATACCAATGAAGTATCTATTAATTTTCTTTATAGAATAAAATTATTGTTTTCTGAGATTTCAAGGTCATTTCAGTAGAATTTACATTACAAAGATATGTCGATTCCGCAAAGTAAAAACAATTGAGAACTAAAGTTGCAATGAAGATAATTATATTCCAATGATGTGTAAACTATTTGATTGAGCAAAGAGTATTATTTTCCGAGATTTCAATCTTATTTCAGTAGAATTCAAATGAAAAATATGTCTGTTCTAAAAAATAATGAGAATGATTTGTAATGAAACAAAAACACAATGGTATTACAAGGCCACTTACGAACATGTTAAACGCTTCATTGAGAGCACCTTTAAAAAAATATATAAAAGCTTCATAATGACGTCTGGGGTCCAGTATTCTGATTATTTTCTTTATTGTGAAGGTTAAAGAGTTGAATGACGATCTCGGAAAGAAATTGAATCCATCATAACTTCATAATTAATAAGCCCGGGTAATTGGCCAGCTATTGTGGATCATTAATGATGTAATTAAGAAGTTGTGACAGACGAAATCTGAATTATTAGTAGGGATTTGAAGGTGGAAAGTCTTATTGAATTATTGTTGGGGAAGGGTGTCTGTTGGTTTTAATACTGGCCGTTTTAGATAGTGTTCAATGCTGTTTATTGATTGCCTGTTTACGTTGATTTATATATATATATATATATATATATATATATATATATATATATATATATATATATATATATATATATATATATATATATATATATATATATATATATATATATATATATATATATATATATATATATATATATATATATATATATATATAATATATATATATGCATACATACATACAGATACATACATATACACATTCATGTGCGCTTGCTGATGCATTTAAATCATATCTTCAAATAAACAACCACATTTTAACATTTAATATATAATTATGAATATCAATACAAAAATGCCCAACATATAAAAATCCAAAGAAACAAATCATTGAAGGAGAGTCTGGCAACATTTTTGAATAGTTTAACAAAGAGAGAGAGAGAGAGAGAGAGAGAGAGAGAGAGAGAGAGAGAGAGAGAGAGAGAGAGAGAGAGAGAGAAACACAACATCTCCATTCTCTCACACTCACTTTTCATTTTCCCCCCCGTTGGTATTCGGAACTTGATAGATGCAAATTTCTGGCGATGTTGAGGCGTTGGAAAAGGATTCCCCGGAGCCGAGAATCCTCGCTTCGGAAAGACCAGTCGAATTTACGGAAAACACCGAAGACAGTAATTGACGGGTGCTCTGTGGAGATTCTGTTTTGCGTTTGTGCCGAAAAGGCTTTCCAGCACCGTATTGTTGTGGGTGAAGTGTGGATTGTGGAGAGCATAATGCGGTTCCGTAGAGGCTTCTGGAAGTGTTATGGACGGACGCGAAGAGGTGGGGAAAATATATATAGGAGGTGGAAGAGCTACGAAGGAAAATGGGTGTGAAGGTGAAAGGGGGGAATAAGAATGGTGGGATTTGAGAAGTAAATATATAAATTTTAATTGTTTAAAGGAGAGAGTTGAGTAAGACTGGGATTTGGGGAATGAAATTTGGTTATAATATGAAATTTGTCGTTATATTTTTTATTTTTGAAAATGTAGTATGTGAACGTAAAAATAACTCTCTCTCTCTCTCTCTCTCTCTCTCTCTCTCTCTCTCTCTCTCTCTCTCTCCATGAGTTTAAGTTGCTGAAAATGTAGTATGTGAACGTAAAAATAACTCCTCTCTCTCTCTCTCTCTCTCTCTCTCTCTCTCTCTCTCTCTCTCTCTCTCTCTCTCTCTCTCTCTCTCTCTCTCTCTCTCTCTCCATGAATTTAAGTTGCTGAAAATGTGGTATGTGAACGTAAAAATAACTCCTCTCTCTCTCTCTCTCTTTCTCTCCATGAAATTAAGTTGCTGAAAATGTGGTATGTGAACGTAAAAATAACTCCTCTCTCTCTCTCTCTCTTTCTCTCCATGAAATTAAGTTGCTGAAAATGTGGTATGTGAACGTAAAAATAACTCTCTCTCTCTCTCTCTCTCTCTCTCTCTCTCTCTCTCTCTCTCTCTCTCTCTCTCCCCATGAGTTTAAGTTGCTGAAAATGTAGTATTTGAACGTAAAAATAACTCTCTCTCTCTCTCTCTCTCTCTCTCTCTCTCTCTCTCTCTCTCTCTCTCTCTACTCCATGGACAAGGTTACAAAATACCTGTTAGGTGAAATTAGATATGAATTAATGCTATTATTGACTAGTAAATTACTATTCACATGATTAACCAGTAAATTATTATTAGAATGAATAAGAAATAAATTATTATTCAAATTATTAACCAGCAAATTATTGTTAATTATTAACCAATAAATAATTATTGATTATTAACCAGTAAATTATTATTTACATTAACTAACCAGCAAGTCATCATTAACATTATGAAACAGTAAATTATTATTAAAATTAATAACCAGTAAATTATTTATAATATTATTAACCAGTCTGTTATTCTTAATATTATTAATCAGTAAACTATTATTAAAATCATTAACCAGTAAATAACATTTACCCACAACCTCAGCCTTATCTCTAAAAAATGCAACGTAAGTTAAAATGTACAACACTCCACTGGCAACAAATGAATTTCTTAATAATGCTAAGCACAAATTGGTCACCAGTTTTGGTAGGGTGGGGGGCGGAGTTGGGATGGGCCACTTCCCTCAAACTGAATAACACCTTTATCCTGTTGGCGTAATTAGAATTTTACTCGGAATTACGCTGTTAAAACATCGTGGGGCTGAAACCCTAAACATAATCTCGCGGAAAATATGGCGTCAAGGTAATTTTGGTCAGATGCGTTTTCCTACATTTTCCTGGTGATTTCCTGTCGCATTTTAGACACTTTTGATTAAAGTGAGTTCGGTTGCTAGGTGATGACAGCGTGTATGTATGCTGCTGTGGTATATACACGTACGTATATGTACAGTCATACATACATGTAGAGGAATAATATGACTTTCAAAGACAAATCAGAATTAGCTTTCGTACATTAAAAAACTAATCACCATTAGATTTCGTACTTTGAAAATGCACCTTAAATACTAATCAGAATTAGAATTCGTACTTTATACACAAATGAAAATTCACTTTCGTATTTTAAAAAAAGAATTTAGAATTAAAAACAGATGAAAATTAACTTTCGTACCTTGAAAACAAATCAGAATTAGTCTTTTTTTACATCAAAACAAGCTTTCTTACCTAAAAAAAAAAAAAATGAAAATTAGCCTCCGTTCGGCATAGAACAGATTAATTCATTCCCGAAGGTGGAGAATCAATATCCTCTGCTTGGATAACATAAAGAAATGACAGAGTCCTGTTCTTCTTAATCACCAGAACATTTTAGTGGCTTTGTTTTTCTCAAGAAGTTATATATATATATATATATATATATATATATATATATATATATATATATATATATATATATATATATACATATACATATATATATATATATATATATATATATATATATATATATATATATGTGTATATATATATACATATGTATATATACATATGTATATATGTATACACATACACACACACACCAGGCTTTAAGAGTAAATTTGCTTTGTTTCAAACCTACTCTGTCGTAAAGATTCTTTAAATAGACAACAAAAATAGAGAGATTTAAAGCAATAGCAATTTGTACAAAGAGACTGACAGAAAAATAAAATTAATCCACATATTGTAACGCAACGTAATCTTCCACGAACTCCTCCCCCCCACAAAAAAAAATTCCGAAAAAATATAATCTTCTCTTTCCTCAAAGAATGCGAATCTAGTTAAGACATGAAGCACAGGTTCTTTGCGAAAACAAATGCAGTCTTTGATGCGCAGGAGTCTTGGGGAGGGGGGGGATGCTCGAGGCACTCGGGGTATACTTTGCATAAATCAATTTCTTGAAGTAGAAATTCCCATCTTCCTTCCTTCCTCCTTCCTTCCTCTTCTCCTTCATGGGAACCTGAGAATAAGCATAAACACAGGGTGATTGAACTTCAACCTTTGACATTTTTCTGAAAAGCATATTTGTGGTGGGAGTTACGTACTATATGTTAGTTTAACCGGCAAGTGTTTATCTTTTATTTTTGTCTGTTAGAAGAGAGGTACTTCCTTGAAGGCCTTCGCTTTTCCACTTGTCTTTGCCTTGTTTATTTCTTCATGGTTACGTGATTCAATTGTAGGATCTTACCTAACGCGAAAGAATGGTTGGAAGTAATTATGGAAGAAATTGCATCGTCTTAAGAAATTGTAATTTAATTTTTGTTAGAGATTGTGTTCTCTCTCTCTCTCTCTCTCTCTCTCTCTGAGCAACAATGTCTCTCTCTCTCTCTCTCTCTCTCTCTCTCTCTCTCTCTCTCTCTAGACGAACACTCTCTGTCTGTCTGTCTCAGACAAATGCTCTCTCTCTCTCTCTCTCTCTCTCTCTCTCTCTCTCTCTCTCTCTCTCTCTCTCAGACAAATACTCCTTCTCTCTCTTTCTCTCTGACAAGCCTAACGCCCCACTCTCTCTCTCACTCTCGCTCTTAGACAAACACTGTCTCTGTCTGTCTGTCTCAGAGAAATGCTCTCTCTCTCTCTCTCTCTCTCTCTCTCTCTCTCTCTCTCTCTCTCTCTCTCTCTCTCTCTCTCTCTCTCTCAGAGTCCGTCGGTCTTTCTTTCGTTGTGATTGACAATGACTTCTCACTCTGGGAAAATAAACCCCTGGAAAAATGTAATGAGAATGAAAACTCGGCTGGATTGGTCAAAGACCTCCCAGAACCCTCAAGTGATTTAACTTCCATCGCCTTCGACAAACTTTTTGAGTCAAGTTCGATTTTCAAACGTCAGTTCGGGCACAAACGAGAGAGAGAGAGAGAGAGAGAGAGAGAGAGAGAGAGAGAGAGAGAGAGAGAGAGAGAGAGAGAGATTTCATTAATCTTCCCAATCGGCGAATTGTGGCTTGTGACCCAAAAGAAGATTTGCAGACTTGGTCTGATTGTGATGTTAGGTCACAAAGGGGGAAGTATGATGTCCCCTAGTGAGATTTGAAGTATGATGTCCACTAGTGAGATTTGAAGTATGATGTCCACTAGTGAGATTTGAAGTATGATGTCCACTAGTGAGATTTGAAGTATGATGTCCACTAGTGAGATTTGAAGTATGATGTCCACTTGTGAGATTGAAGTATGATGCCCACTAGTGAGATTTGAAGTATGATGCCCACTAGTGAGATTTGAAGTATGATGCCCACTAGTGAGATTTGAAGTATGATGTCCACTAGTGAGACTTGAAGTATGATGCAACAAGTGAGATTTGAAGCATGATGCCCACTAATGAGATTTGAGATATGATGTCCACTAGTGAGATTTGAAGTATGATGTCCACTAGTGAGATTTGAAGTATGATGTCCACTAGTGAGATCTGGAGTATGATGTCCACTAGTGAGATTGAAGTATGATGTCCACTTGTGAGATCTGCATACAAGTATTATACAATTTCAGCCGTTGCAGTTTTTAAACTAAGACAGACATTTTGTACGAGCCAGAACTATATTTATAATTACAATAGTCTAGTAACTGTATCTTGGTGTACGAAATCACATTTATTGTATCCAAAAAGTATTTGAGCATTTTTATCCGTTACAGTTTTGTAACGCAATAGACATTTTATATGAGCCAGAAAAATAATCAAAATTAGACCGGTGAGAAAATCCTTTTTATGGTAGTGATTCATTTACTTTGGTTAAACAGATTACATCTAGAAGCAACAGAATATGTCTTAAATTCTCATGAACACTGAGACGAAATGGATGTTTATATTTTAATTGATATGGAAAAGTTCCAGCAATGCTATATATCTAGTGTTGATAGTAATTTGTTAAAACGAAGTTTATACTCTTGTAATAAAAAACACGAACTTTTCTCGTTTCAAGTAGGCAAAAAGGCCTCCCTTCAGTATAGAAAACAGGCTGGAGACAAATATATGACTCGCTTTAATTGATTGATGGTGTTTTCCTATAAGACCAAACGTTGGTGTTTTTCATTCGCCAAACAGAATACTTTACAGATATACATGATCTGATAACTACAGTGTTTCAGTCAGGAGAAGGAACATTACTTTCTTTTCATTGACATGAAAAAATATTCATAATTTTTAGTTTTCTGTAAAATAAAACTATTGAGATGGCTTTGTTTGTCCGTCCGCACTTTATTCTGTCCGCACTTTACCTGTCCGCCCTCAGATCTTAAAGACTACTGAGGCTAGAAGGCTGCAAATTGGTATGTTGATCATCCACCCTCCAATCATCAAACATACCCAAATTGCAGCCCTCTAGCCTCAGTAGTTTTTTTTATTTCATTTAATGTTAAAGTTATCCGTAATCGTGCTTCTGGCAACGATATAAGATAGGCCACCACCGGCCCGTGGCTAAAGTTTCATGGGTGCGGCTTATACAGCATTAGCATAATCCCGAGACCACCGAAAGATAGATCTGTTTTCGGTGGCCTTGATTATGCGCTGTAGCGGATGTACAGAAAACTCGATTGCTCCGAATTTCTTCGGCGCATTTATTATTTGTTTATTATTACCGCTGCGTCTTCCTCCAGATAATTAACAGGATTACGTTATCAAACGAGAGTGCGGATTACTTCTGGGATTACTGCCTGAGACCCCGTCCCAGCGCCGTCTACTCTCTCTCTCTCTCTCTCTCTCTCTCTCTCTCTCTCTCTCTCTCTCTCTCTCTCTCTCTCTCACGCCACCTCAAAAGATATCGGATGCTGGAT
>NC_089762.1:39815890-39825890 GCF_040412425.1 Macrobrachium rosenbergii | reverse complement strand
GTGGCTATCTTTCATCTTCTAATCCCTTCTGCATAAACCCAAAAGTTAGATATCTCTCTCTCTCTCTCTCTCTCTCTCTCTCTCTCTCTCTCTCTCTCTCTCTCTCTCTCTCTCTCTCTCTGCATTTGTTTTTGTTAACCGAATGTCTGTCTCTTCCTTATGCATTCCCTTCTGTTTAAACCCAAAATTAAGACAAACATTTTCTCTCTCTCTCTCTCTCTCTCTCTCTCTCTCTCTCTCTCTCTCTCTCTCTCTCTCTCTCTCTCTCTCTCTCTCTGCATTTGTTTTTGTTAACTGAATGTCTGCATGCATTCCTTCTGTTTAAACCTAAAATTAAGACAAACATTTTCTCTCTCTCTCTCTCTCTCTCTCTCTCTCTCTCTCTCTCTCTCTCTCCGTCAGCATGCGGACATTCCCTAGCTAAACATTAATCAGGCATAGTCACCCGATTAGTCTGGCCTTCCTCCGAGCTAGTCCTGGTCACATTTCTTTTGTATAATTCCTCACACAGTGACCACCTATTATGACCTTCTGCTGTGACCTCCACTGACCTCTCTTTAATCAGTCCGTTTCTTTGATGTTCTTCGCATTGTCCGTTCAGGACACTGATAACGAGGTGCCTGCCTCTCCTTTTGTTGGGCTCATTCAGCGTGGCTTTGTATCCCATTTGTATGAATTTCAGAATCCGGTATTCTTTACTGTTATTTTCATCGTTGGTTTATTGTATTCCGTTTTAGCACGGCTGGGGTGAATGGTGTTTATCTTTGTAGTACGAATGCAACGGTTTTACAGATAAGGCAGGGAATAATGGATTTCCTTCCTTGACTGGCCTTGGTGGTTGCAGCTTTAGAGACTCAATCTATCTAACTATCTATATAACTCTTTGTCTGTCTGTCTGTCTTTCTGCCTATCAAAATTGAATATTTTCCCTAAGTGACCTTGGTTGCTGTAACGCCCGGGAGCGTATCTATCCATCTTTCTGTATAAATGGGATATCTTCCATCAGCGACCTTGGTGGTTGTAAAAATAGAGACTGTCTATCTATCTATCTAGCTATCTATATATCCCTTTCATTGCCTTTTTGCATTCGCAATAACATATAACTACACCCTTTTGATACTGCTAGCTTTCCAATCTTTCTCGGCTAACTGCTCTGTTATTTGAATTCTGTGGACCTTTAAAACGGTAGAGGTTACGTTCCACCAGGCATCCGTGTTAGAAATAGATTTTTGAGACACGTCATATGACGTTTTCTCTTTTTTATGTAATATTTTGACCATTCTAATATTATTTAGGTACAGATCCATCATCAGTCCATGTAAATGCTGAAGCCAGGGTCATGTCAAACTGTTTGATTCACCTGAACATAATTGGTTCTTACCAACACCCTGAGACCCAATGTGATTTAGAGATATGTTAGGATTTCTTTAGTTTGATTATGTTATATATATATATATTTATTTCTTTATGTGGGTACACAATATATGAATAATATTAATATATATATATATATATATATATATATATATATATATATATATATATATATATATATATATATATATATATATATATATATTACACACACAAACACACACACACACACACACACACACACACACACATATATATATATATATATATATATATATATATATATATATATATATATATATATATATATATATATATATATATATGCAGGAAAGGTCTCAAATAATGATATCGAGCTTAAGACTCCCAAAAGAAGAAAGAGAAAATTTTTTGAGATTAAAAGTGGTGCGAAGGACCCGACTCCCAGGACATGTCTTGATGTGATGCACCACCTCCTTCCTACTCCTGGAAGGACACGGAGCGAGGCAAAGAAGAAGAAGAAGTAGAAGAAGGAGCAGAAGCATTTCGTCTTTGTCTCTGGGGTCATAACGAAAGCTCCTCATCTTCTCCTTCAGCGCCTCCTTCTGCTGTTGTAAGTGTATTCATGAAAGAAAGAATTCCCTCCTTCGGTGCTTTCTCTTCAATTTTCCGTCTCTGTCTTATATATATTGGTGTCTCTGACTCTTTTTGATATTTTCTGTTTGTGATTCTTCAGTTTTTTTATTTTATTCACTGTTCATCATTTTACCAAGAGCCTTTGACAGGTATTCAATATAATATATTTTCTCAATGAATCTGCGCTTTTCATTTATTCACTGTTCACTGTTTTACTCAAAGTCTTTGAAAATCATGCAGAAAATACACTTTTTCACTTTTTTTTTTGCTATTTATTCATTGTTTACTCTTCTATTCAAAGCCTTTGCGAAGTATTAAAAATTATTTTTTTTTTCATTTATTCACTTTTCACTCTTTTACTCAAAGTGTTCACTGTATCCAGAAAATAAACTTTTCACTGATTCTGGTTTTTTATGTATTTTCTGTACACTATTTTACTCGAACCCTTTTACCAGTATCCAAAAATCCCACTATTTCACCGATTCTATTTTTTTTTATTTAGTCACTGTTCACTATACAGTACTACTCAAAGCTTTGACAAGTACCCCCAAAAATAAACTTTCTCACTAATTCTGGGTTTTATCATTTATTCATTGTTCACTACTCTGCCCTAAAATGGAAAACTCCAGTATCTGCAAAATTTTCGAAATTGAGATGTGCCACCTATTAGGCTCGTGAAACACTAATACATAAGTAACTGCAGTTTCAGAATGATTTTCAGTGCTTTGTTTAGGGGGTCCCATTTGCAGTATCTGCAAAATCAGTAGTAAGGCAAGGGAAAATTGCAGTATCCACCATTTTTCTCAGTTTGTAGTTTTGCAGATACTGCAGCGTTCCATTTTTGGGCAGTATTCTACTCAAAGCCTCTGCCCAATATCCCCCGCCCCCCCAAAAAAAAACACTTAATGTTTACTGTTCTAATTCAAAGCCTTTGATCAGTATCCAAAAATACCCTTTTCACGAATTTTTGGTTTTTAAATTCACGCACCGTCCAGTATTTTAGTAAAAGCCTTTTACCAGTAACCGCCCCAAAAAAAAAAAAACACACTCTTTCACAAAACTGCAAAGTGAGAAAGAGGTAAAGAGGGAAAAATAGCGAGAGAAAAGAAACTTCGAAGAAACGCCTTCCCAGAAGTTAAAGAAACAAAAAAAAAAAAAAAAGTCGAACGAATCGGATTTCGAAGCCATTACTCTCTCTTTGGAAGTCATCTGGAAGTCTGGAAGAAGTCTGGAAGTCGGTCTCTCTCTCTCTCTCTCTCTCTCTCTCTCTCTCTCTCTCTCTCTCTCTCTCTCTCTCTCTCTCTCTGAGAGCACACACCTCACCACTTTCCATAGTTTCTCCTCCGGGACCACTTTTGAAAGTGATGCCTTATGGATGTTGCGAAGTCCTAAAGGAAAGATATGGGAAGTGACTCCCGCAGAGGAAACTGGGAAACAGGGAGAGACAGGTCTTCCCGTCTCCTGTCGGATCTGAAGACGAAGTCGCCCAGAGGCCCACTTGAAATTCACACGACTCTGAAAAGGGCGGAGCTTAATCGTTTTTTCTCTTTTTGTTTTTGATTTTCGTTTCTCGTCCCTTTTGTCTTTTGATTTGTGGGGTCTGTGGTGTCCTGTCAGTTCTTGTGTTGTGTTTTTTGTTTTTAATGTGCAAATGTATAGATATATATTACTGTATATATATATATATATATATATATATATATATATATATATATATATATATATATATATATATATTTATATATATATAAATATATATATATATATATATATATATATATATATATATATATATCTATATATATATTTATATATATATATATATATATATATATATATATATATATATTTAATATGTATGTATGTATGTATGTATATTTACACATGGACAGATAGATTGATAGATCGTTATGTGGACAGACAGATTTGCGGATAAGTATATGTGCGTCTGTGTGTATGTGTGAGAGAGAGAGAGAGAGAGAGAGAGAGAGAGAGAGAGAGAGAGAGAGAGAGAGATAAGCACCATAACTCAAACGCCCACAGCCCATGACACCCTCCGAAATAAATTCTCATAATAAATTCTCATACGTATTTAATTCTCCATAATCTAAGTCATATCCCAATTCCTGCTGAGAGCACCTTCCCCCTCTCCCTCCTCCCCCTCCCCTCTCTCTCCTAGTCCGGGATGCTTTGCTTTGGCCCTTCTGAATTAACAACTGAATTCGGCAGTACAGGAAATCGGCCCGTGAAGCGCGAAGATGAGCTACGCAATATAACCATTCCCTTGATATCCCTGCGGAGCTCTCTCTCTCTCTCTCTCTCTCTCTCTCTCTCTCTCTCTCTCTCTCTCTCTCTCTCTCCTTCTTTCGTTTTTTTTAACAGATTGTCTGTCTTTCCTTTAGTGTGAACCCAAGAGAACGACATCATTCTCTCTCTCTCTCTCTCTTTGTCTCTCTCTCACATTCTTTGGTTTTTCAACAGATTGTCTTTATTCTTTCCTTCTGTTAAACCCAAAGAGAACAACATCTTCTCTCTCTCTCTCTCTCTCTCTCTCTCTCTCTCTCTCTCTCTCTCTCTCTCTCCTTCTTTCGTTTTTTTTAACAGATTGTCTGTCTTTCCTTTAGTGTGAACCCAAGAGAACGACATCATTCACTCTCTCTCTGTCTCTCTTTGTCTCTCTCTCACATGTCTTTGGTTTTCTCAACCGAATGTATCTTTATTCTTGTAACTCCTTCTGCTTAAACCCAAATGTGAGACAACATTTCTCTCTCTCTCTCTCTCTCTCTCTCTCTCTCTCTCTCTCTCTCTCTCTCTGTGCGTGTTCCATCGTTTTTGTTAACGGAATGTCAATCTTTTTTCTTGCAATCCCTTGTTTTAAACCCAAAATGTATACTCGCTATCTCTTTTCTCTCGTGGTTAACCTATATATATATATATATATATATATATATATATATATATATATATATATATATATATATATATATATATATATATATTATATATATGTATATATACATACATACATATATATACATGTATAGTTTATATTTATATTTATCTATATGTATATATATATATATATATATATATATATATATATATATATACTGTATATATATATATATATATATTTGGAGCTTAAAGCAATATGTTGTCAAGACTCTCCAAGACACTGCATCCCAGATATTGCACCAGACAATAATTAACGTTGAACCATTCTGCTACGTTGCCTCCCCTCGCTCATCCTCCAAAAGGGATGCGCGCGCGCGAGCAAGTGAGCACAGTTCTGTCTGTGAAGGCATTTCTTATGACGCTGCCTGCCGCAAATGCGAGTTCTGCGGTTGCAAGCGGGAATGTATGTAGAATAATTGTTTCGTATTTATTTTATTTTGTTTTGTTTATTTAATGATTTTTTGTTATTTTATTTATTTATTTATTTATTTTTTATTCTATTTCATTTATTTACTTTATTTTAGTCTATTTATTTTATATTTTATTTTTTTATTTAATTTAATTCACTTATTTACTTTATTTTAGTCTATTTCTTTTTTAGTTTATTTATTTATTTATTATTTTTCATTTTATTTATTTCATGTATTATTTTTTATTGTTTTTATTTCATTTATTTATTTTATTTTAGCCTTTATTTTTTATTCATTTTTATTTGTTCATTTATTTTGTTCATTTAAATATTTATTTTCTATTTTATTTAATTTATTTTATTTTACTCTGTTTACTTTTTATTTTATTTGATTTATTTTATTAATTTATTCATTATTTATATATATTTATTTATTGATTTATATAGTTAGTATGCTTTTTCGTATAAGCACTTGTTTATTTGATTCGTAGTGAAATGTGATTATAATCTTTTGCAATTTTCATATTCTTATTAATGTTAGTAAATTAATTGGTCTCGTTATTGTCAAAACCATGGTGTCCAAAGCATGGTAAATAACTTTAAATCTGTAAATGCTTTCAATGTGATGAATAAAGAAGTTTGTAATGGTTTGTAAAAAGAGAGATTAATACCAATTGAAAAATGGTGCTGTCCATTCTGACCTAATTTATTGACGTCCTTTAAAAAAAATTAGTATTAGTGCTAAAGAATGATAATAACTACATCTGCTGCTCTACAGTGTTACCAGTCACCTAGAACAATCACTCATAGTCATGCACAAATTGACTTAAGACACACACACACCCATTATATATATGTGTATGTATGTGTTTATGTATGTATGTATGTATATCTATATCTATACACACATATAATTTATATATATGTGTGTGTATGTGTATGTGTGTGTGTATGTGTGTGTGTTTGTGATGAGTATCCCGCATTGTAGGCGAAGTCTCGGAAAGAAAGGATGAATTTAAAAAAAATAATAATGTATATTTATGTCTTTAGTTTTCCTCACCAAATAAATTTGCAGTAATTAAAGTTTAATCCTATTTAAAATAAATCGTATTTACTCATGTAGTGTGTGTGTGTGTGTGTGTGTGTGTGTGTGTGTGTGTGTGTGTGTGCCAGAGTGTTGTAAGCAATTCCCAGGCGAACGGAACTGAGTGTATATTGACGTGAGAATTTTGACGGGGGAAAAAATTCTAAAGCGAGCGTACTACGACGTTGTCCGTGCAAACAGACTTCAGAAAAAAGCAACTGAAGTTTATGTGTGCTTGCTTATGCTAGATTCGATAACGTGAAATTATTTGCACGAGCGTGTGCAAAATCTCCGGAAACAAAATGAGACTGCGAATGTAAAGAATTGCCTCTGAAGAAAGCAGTTGTTTTTTATACATTAATAAATAAACCATAAGTGTATGTAAGTGTGTGCATGTATATATAATATATATATATATATATACATATATATACATATATATATATATATATATATATATATATATATATTATATATATATTATACACATATACTGTATATACAGTACATATGTATTTGTGTGTGTATATACACATACACACACACACACACATATATATATATATATATATATATATATATATATATATATATATATATATATATATATATATATATATATATATATATTGATATATATTGTAGAGGGAGAGACAGAGAAACTGAGTAGATTTACGTTGTATATAGCAGTTATACTGAAGGCAGTAATTATGTGCATACATTCTTTATCTCCTCAAGGATGAATTCATATAAATACGTAGATTTTAAAAAGTGTAAATAACTGAGTAATGTTATATGATGAATTATGCTTTAATGCAATTTCTTACATAAAGCCCCTTAAGTCCAATTATTAATGACATACTAAAAAGATTAAGCTCTCAGTTTATATGTGTATGGACGGGATGTTTTGGGGAGGGGCTGTGGTTTTGTTAGGGGGGGAAGGAGGGGGTGGGGAGTTATTCCTAGGCGCGAACAGCAATAATAACTTGGAGGTGCCAGTCTTCGTTAAGATTCCAGTTGGTGATCACGTTTCTGCCTTGATTAACTCGCGGGCCCTTGGGGGATACATACGTCGCCTTCAGACGAGACTGTAGGGAAAGAGACAAGGCAAGGCAAGAGGAGGGAAGAAGTCACCAGGTCTGCTGCGTCTTGGAACAGCGGCAGAAACAGCAGGACAGAAGCAACAGCAGCGTGAACAGCAGGAAGAGGAACAGAAACAGCAGCAGCCGCAAACCGTTGTCGTTCTCTGGCCAAAGGCAAATCTTCTGCCCAGAGACATATTCTAACTTTGGGGAAGAGGGGGGGGGGAAGGAAAAGCGTTGTGTTCCGTTGCATGTTGTGGGGAAGGGGGAGGAGGAGGAGGAGGGAGGAGGGGAGGAGGAGGAGGAGGAGGAGGAGGAGGAGGAGGAGGAAGGAGGAATACTTGAAGTTGAAATGTGGATAGAGGAATGCATCTTGTCTTTCGTAGGCGTGATGATAAACTGAAGGGCGTTGTGGGAAACACTGAAACTGTCTGTTGATGTCCAGCATTGAAACAGTGACAATTAACACTCACTGCTCGATGCCTTTCTTGCAAAATTCACTGAAAACTCTGCTGATATTTAGCATTATAATATTTTTCTGTGAGATTTCATTGCTGAAATAATGTTAATGAAATAATGAACTAATATAGAAATGTTGAAATATATTGTTCCATAGTCGTTCATGAACAGTGAAATTTAACATTCACTGCCCGATGCCTTTCTTGCAAAATTCACTGGCCTCTCCGCTGATATTTAACATTGTAACTTTAACCTCTCAGATCTCATTACTAAAACAATGTTATTAGAATAATGAACCAATGTAGAAATGTTAGAATATATTGTTACAAAGTTCTTTAAACATGTTTTCTCTATTTTCTCCATTTCAGATGGGAGCCTTCAATCCTAGTGGCCGGGTAAGTAAAGAGAGAATATGTTTAGGTGAGCCGTGGTTCATCTGGTGATGATAAATATTTATTCCTTGACTGTAAAGCTAAGAGGGGTTGTAGGTCTGTAATTTAATTGGATATTTCGCTAATGATAAATAGAAAAATGTATCGATAGTGATAGGTACAATATATTGCTAATGATAGGTAGAATATATTGTTAGTGCTGGATAGAATGTTTTGCTAGTGGCAGATAGAATGTAGTGCTAATGATAGATAGAATATATTGCTAATGATGATGCAGTGTATTGCTAATGATATATATATATATATATATATATATATATATATATATATATATATATATATATATATATATATATATATATATATATATAATATACTGCTAGTGATAGATAGAATATATTACTCTTGATAGATAGAATATATTGCTAGTTATAGATAGTAGTATATCGATAATGATAGATGGAATATTTTGATACCGATAGATAGAGTATATTACTAGTGAAATAGAATATTTTGCTAGCGATAGATAAAATGTATTGCTAGCGTTCAAAAAAGAAATATTAAAAATAAGCAATAAGAAAACAAAATTCAAATCAAACAACATTACGCATTTGTAATACATCCTCACAAAGCGCCCCATTACGAAACAGCAATAACAGCAAAGTCAACAACAGGAAAATGCCCTCCCCCCACAAAAGGTACAACAACAACCCACTTTTCTAAAAAAAAAAATAAATAAGAAAAACCACATGAAATTCATCCCCACGCGGCATTCCATCACGAAACAGCAACGGAAACAACATCAGCATCATCAACGTCAAAAACACCAGGCAAATGTTACTGCTTCCCCCTTTCCCCCTTCCCCCCTCCGCTTCCCCCTCGAAAGGTACAACAACCTAGATGGCAGGTTCGAAGCGAAATTAGTGGCGTGTGGTGGCAAAAGGAAGGCAGTAGTAATGTCGGCGAAAGGCGCACGAAATCCCCAGGATTTAATTACGTTCATCTGTTAACAGTAAATTATCCACATCACGTTTGGACAGTTTAACCAGGAAAGGAGGAGGAGGAGGAGGAGGAAGGGAGGGAGGGAGGGAGGAGGGAATGATGATGGTTGAGGTGAGCCTTAGCGAACGCAATTAGCGGTAAACTCCAAAAAGGTTAATTCAATCTGAAGGAAGGTAGGAGCGAACGCCATTTAAATATTTCAGCTGAGGATTTTGAAATAAGGTCAGCTTCTCTCTCTCTCTCTCTCTCTCTCTCTCTCTCTCTCTCTCTCTCTCTCTCTCTCTCTCTCTCTCTCAAGAGCCAACACTACAGAATTAGTTAGAAGAGTTCACCATTTAAAATATTCCAGTTAAGGGGTTTGAATTAAAGTCATCTCTCTCTCTCTCTCTCTCTCTCTCTCTCTCTCTCTCTCTCTCTCTCTCTCTCTCTCTCTCTCTCTCTCTTAAGGGCCAACACTACAGAATTAGTTAGAAGAGTTCACCATTTAAAATATTCCAGTTAAGGGTTTTGAATTAAAGTCATCTCTCTCTCTCTCTCTCTCTCTCTCTCTCTCTCTCTCTCTCTCTCTCTCTCTCTCTCTCTCTCTCTCAGAGCCAACTACAGAATTATTTAGAAGAGTTCACCATTT
>NC_089762.1:39800890-39808390 GCF_040412425.1 Macrobrachium rosenbergii | reverse complement strand
TTTGTTTTAGTATAGGGTTTTTTTTCTGAGAGACAGGTTTTTCTCTTTTATAATCTTTTTTTTTTTTGTTTCCTTTGGGACTGGGCAAGAAAAGGACATTTGGTTACATGTTTCACTGACCTATAAGCTTTGTAAAATGCGGTGACGAAAAAAAAAGTAATGGAATAAAACCCTTCTTATGAATTTATGTTTCACAGTCACTTGGAACCATCAGGTTACGAAAATTAATAAAAAATTAAGTCAGTTTGCTACCTGGGTAATCATACGACTAGTCCAGCAACAGAAGAGTCTTAAATCGGTAACGGAATGACTCATTATCACACAGAAAGTTAACAGCTTCGTTTTCTTACGAAAGAATTTATAACGTGAAATGGGAAATTCATTACAATATCTTGTACATCGTGCAGTAGTTTATCAGGGCATTTATGGCAATAAGTTCAGAAATAGAACCATTAATTTAGGTCTGAGGGATTTTTTTTTCTCATATATGTATTAATGAAACGTAAGGAAAACGTAAGCAAAATATAATTTCCACAACTAAAGTATTTTTTTCCATGTTCCAAGTCACCAGTATCCTGAAACCTAGAATCTTGTCCCCAAACCAAAACTTGACAGTCACCTCGCGATCAGTTGTTTTAGTTTTCTGTTAAAGAAAA
This sequence comes from Macrobrachium rosenbergii, assembly GCF_040412425.1. Classification (NCBI taxonomy): domain Eukaryota; kingdom Metazoa; phylum Arthropoda; class Malacostraca; order Decapoda; family Palaemonidae; genus Macrobrachium; species Macrobrachium rosenbergii. The sequence continues at coordinate 39,807,734 of NC_089762.1, read as the reverse complement.
CTGTTGAGATGGCTTTGTCTGTCCGCCCTCGGATCTTAAAAAACTACTGAGGCCAAAGGGCTGCAAATTGGTATGTTGATCATGCACCCTCCAATCATCAAACATACTAAATTGCAGACCTCTAGCCTCAGTAGTTTTTATTTGATTTAAGGTTAAAGTTAGACATGATCGTGCGTCTGGCAACGTTATAAAACAGATCACCACCGGGCCTGGACTGAATGTTTCGTGGGCCGCTGCTCATACAGCATTATACGCTGTATAGAAAACTCGATTGCGGCGTAGAAACTTCGGCGCATGTTTACTTTCATAATAATAAAACGACACATCTACCCATGCACGCCCTAACGTGATAAAGGGTCATGAATCACAAAATCGTGACCGTGCTATAAAAAGAATTAATTGGCATAAGCACTAGAACCCTTCCTCTTTTCAAGATGAAATTTATGACGCGAGTCGTGTGCGCTCCTGCATCGTGCCATTAATGATTATAGAGCCATAAACCACGAATCATTACGCGAGGGATGTCGTTAAACTCGCTCGTTTTATTAAAATTACTTCCCAGCGTGTTTTTTTTAAACTTTCTGTAAAAGAAAACTATTGAGATGGATTTGCCTGTCCGCCCGCACTTTTTCTGTCCGCATTTTTTCTGTCCGCCCTCAGATCTTAAAAACTGCTGAGGCTAGAGGGCTGCAAATTGGTATGGTGATCATCCACCTTCCAATCATCAAACATACCAAGTTGCAGCCCCTAGCCTCAGTAGTTTTTATTTTATTTAAGGTTAAATTTAGCCATGATCGTGCGTCTGGCAGCGCTACAGGACAGGCCACCACCGGGCCGTAGCTGAGAGTTTCTGGGCCGCGGCTCATAGAGCATTATACGCTGTACAGAAAACCCGATTGCTCCGAAGAAACTTCGGCGCATTTTTTACTTGTTTTTTGCTGGTAACAAACGCTCTCGTCTATGGGTTGATTGAAAGTCGAGTGGGATCAGCTTGAATCATTTTAGGTATTTTTGTTTATTTGTACAGGTTTTTCTGTTACACCTTGGAAGACAAAGTTAATACACAAAGTTTTACAACAGACATAAACGTTAATCTGCTTATTTGGTTCATTCAGTGCTTTATGTCAAGCGTGTGTTATACATGGAAGAAGAATACATAAGTATATACTGTATATATGTTTATATATATATATATATATATATATATATATATATATATATATATATGATTTATATACAATATATATATATATATATATATATATATATATGATAAAAAATATATATATATATATATATATATATATATATATATATATATATATATATATATATATATATATATATATATATATATATAAAGACAATTCTCCAAGAGATATACCGAGAGAGAGAGAGAGAGAGACATTGATATAAATTTAAAGAATGGCAACTGATTATCCTAGAAATTTGTCCCTCAAATAACTCCCTCCAAAAACAAAAATGATGAAAGTTACTTCTAAAAGACAAAAAAAAAAAAAAAAAACCGGGCTAATCTCTCCCTCCTTCCACATCTCTACCGCCGCCGGGAAGATGACGAACCCTGCCATCAAGAGTTTGTCCAGAATGAAGTTCGTTTCGTGGTGTTTGTCCCTCTCGTCATTCTATCTTATTTTTTACCGAAAGCGAACGCCGACACGTCCTTTAACAGGGACAGTTGGAAGGCGTTACGCCGGATTGGATGACCTGCTGAAACTCCCAAAGGAAAATGAAACCAACAGTAAACGCTTCCAAAAAAAAAAAAAAAAAAAAAAAAAATAAAAAAAGAAAAGTAACCGTGAAAGAAAAGTATAGCTTGGAAAAGGGTGGAAAAGAGAAACGTGGATACGAGGGAGAATAAAATAAAAAAGAGGTAAGGGAAAAGAATGGTGTGAGTGCTTCAGTTTGTAAAATGGTTTGTTTTGTAGCTTCTGGAAAAAAAAGTGTAAATTTGAAATACAGAAATAACACTTCGGGTGTTAAATAAAAGGTGTTTTTTCTGTGTTACTTATATTTAGCTATGTTGTTTATTCTTTTTTTTTTTTATTCTGCAATAAATATATAAGTGTTACTCCCTAAACGCCAAAAAAAAAAAACTTTAAAAATAAAAAAAAAGGTTCCCCTTTTTCTTTTTGTCGTTTTAATTAATGTATATATATTACATACATATATATATATATATATATATATATATATATATATATATATATATTTATATATATATATATGTATGTATATATACATACATATACTTATACATATACATAATATATGTATTCATTCACAGAGCACACACATTTATTTAATGAGTTGCCATAGCTCTCCCCTCTATTCCCATAACATCTGTTTTCCTTTATGTGATGTGAACATCTGCCGTATGCATTATTGGAAACGTTTGATAATTTGTCATAGAAGGCTGGTCGGTGAAAGGCATAATGACCCTCCTTCCTAGAGTACTATATTTTTATTGCTTTTTTCTGATTTTTTATCTTTGAGGATGGCCAAAGCTATATTTAAATTATTAGTGTAATTTTCTCCATGTTTATATTATTAGTAGTATTCTCTCAATGTTTAAATTATTAGTAGTGTTATCTCCATGTTTAAATTATTAGTAGTGTTATCTCAATGTTTAGATTATTAGTATAATTTTCTCAGTGTTTAAATTATTAGTAGTATTCTGTCAATGTGTTAATTATTCGTAGTATTGTCTCAATGTTTAAAATGTTAGTATTATCCTCTCATTGTTTGAAATATTAGTAGTATTCTCTCAATGTTTAAATTACTAGTATTATCCTCTAAAGATTTAAAATATTATTAGTATTCTCTCAATGGTTAAGTTATTATTAGTATTCTCTCAATGTTTAAATTATTATTAGTATTCTCTCAATGTTTAAATTATTATTAGTATCCTCTCGGTGTATAAATTATTAGTAGTATTCTGTCAATGTGTTAATTATTCTAGTATTCTCTCAATGTTTAAAATGTTAGTATTATCTTCTCAGTGTTTAAAATATTATTAGTATTCTCTCAATATTTAAGTTATTAGTAGTATTCTCTCCATTTGTAAATTATTAGTAGTATTCTCTTAATGTTTAAGTTATTAGTAGTATTCTCTCAGTGTTTAAATTATTAGTATTATCCTCTAAATGTTTAAAATATTATTAGTATTCTCTCAGTGTTTAAGTTATTATTAGTATTCTCTGAATATTTAAATTAGTAGTATTCTCTCAATGTTTGAAATATTAGTAGTATTCTCTCAATGCTTAAGTTATAGTAGTATTCTCTCAATGTCTAAATTATTAGTAGTATCCTCTAAATGTTTAAAATATTATTAGTATTCTCTCAATGTTTAAGTTATTATTAGTATTCTCTCAATGTTTAAAATATTAGTAATATTTCTGAATTTTTAAATTATTATTAGTATTCTCTCAATGTTTAAATTATTAGTAGTATTTTTCTCTTAATGTTTAAAATATTAGTAGTATTCTGTCAGAAATATGTAAATTTAAATTATAATTATATTTATTTATTCATTTATTTAATTTCCGAGGGATAGTTATATTCACGTATTTATTCCATGACTGACGTACAATTGCTCCGTCGAATATTACGAAAGACAGCGATAAAAAAAAAAAGGAAAGAACAATTTGCTTTCAATCATTACAACGCGATGCGCCGCGTGGAACTTACGAAAATTGGACACCGTAAAAATCGAAGCTGGTTGTTGTAGCTGTTTCCCCGGCCCCCTCGGAATATACGACCCCCGAATTTAAGATTGGACCCATAAAGAGAGGAGAGAAATCCTCGTCTCTCCGTAGGGACAGTAATATCGACAGCTGACCGATAAATGTCCCGTTTTAAAGGCGATAAAGATAAGTTATTCCTCTCCGGTCGAAATCTCATTACTACTTTACTTTGCCTTTTCTCGCTGCGTCTCCGTCTGACGTGGGCCAGTTGCCCTGAATCGAACATCAGTGCTTGAAGGAGGCAGTCAGCAGTCAGCTGTCAGTTCGGTGAGTCAGTCCGCCGACGCTTCTGACGACCTGCGTTCAAGTGCATTATGGGAAAATGCAGTCATTTGCTTGCAAGATTTTTGCGGGGTGCTTGTACGAGGGAGAACCCGTGATGACGTAATCTAACGGAAGTAATAACGATTGTAATGGTTATTCTCTTTTTGTATTTAACTTTTCTTATTCTTTATATAAATTAAGCTCTCTCTCTCTCTCTCTCTCTCTCTCTCTCTCTCTCTCTCTCTCTCTCTCTCTCTCTCTCTCTTGGATTCAGTTTTCTTATTCTCTCCATACCATTAACCCTTCTTATTTTCTCTCTATATTTGACTGTTCTTATTATCTCTACCTGTATTTAACTTTGCTTAATCTCTCTCTTTGTTTAACTTTCTTAGTAAGAAAAATTAATACAGAGACAAAATATCTTTCTCTATGTTTAACTTTTCTTATACTCTCTATATTAACTCTTCATATTCTCTCTCTATACCTACCTTTTCTTATTATTTCTCTATATTAACTGTAGTATGAAATCGGGTTCAGTTAACGGAAAGATTCCCGTAGCTTGATCTGAGATTTACACGTAGCAAAAATAAAATAAATAAATAATAATAAGAAATAAATAAAAAAAATATGAACAGAGAATAAAACCTGGAAAGAGAGAGAGAGAGAGAGAGAGAGAGAGAGAGAGAGAGAGAGAGAGAGAGAGAGAGAGAGAGAAATATATCAACTTTATTCCTGTCACCCGGGTGACATTTGTGTGCCACTGAGCCCCGGAAATTCAGACGACGTCAATGCCACTTCCGGGTTCCTTCTTCGCGTCAGTGGCTTTTGAGATACCTTTCGAACTTGACCCATTAAGCATAAAAATATGAATGAAGGCAAAGCTTTTATTTGAATTCCCTTTATTATTATTATTATTATTATTATTATTATTATTATTATTATTATTATTATTATTATTATTATTATTATTATTATTATTGTTCAGAAGATAAACCCTATTCATATGAGAGTTATTATTATTATTATTATTATTATTATTATTATTATTATTATTATTATTATTATTGTTCAGAAGATGAACCCCTATTCATATGAGGTTATGATGATGATGATGATGATGATTATGATGATGATGATGATTATTATTATTATTATTATTCAGAAGATGAACCCCTATACATATGAGAGCTATTATTATTATTATTATTATTATTATTATTATTATTATTATTATTTTTGTTCAGAAGATAAACCCTATTCATATGAGAGTTATTATTATTATTATTATTATTATTATTATTATTATTATTATTATTATTATTATTATTATTATTATTATTATTATTATTATTCAGAAGATAAGCCCTATTCATATGGAACAAGCCTGCAGAGGCCATTGACTCGAAATTCAGGCTTGAAAAGAACATGGCACTCATTTGAAAGAAGTTACAGAAGATAACAGAAATATAGAAGAAGAGAAGATCAGGTATTGAAAAGGAAAAGAGTTAAATTTATACAATAATTGATAAATAGACAAAAGCATCAATTATTAAAATTCAAGGTGAATTGTTTTAGGGTAGTGTTGCCTTGCACCTTTGGCTGAACATTTGAGGTTCTAAATGCATAAGACCCTCATGAAAAATTGATTATGAATCGATAAATATTGTAAGTCAAACCGAGCGCTGCTTCCGTGTTTGTTTCTCCGTAAGTAAACACGCAATAAGTTAAACGCTGGAAAGTTCAGTGTGAACTATATCAATTTTGCAACGACTGAATCTACGCCAGAACAAATGCTATTTTATTATTTCATGAAGTCTAACGAAAAGAACAAATTAGGTTTGGGAATTCTTTCACGTTCCTCCGTCAGGTTGTAGTGGAGGGACATTAAGTTTTAAGTGATGTTTTTTTTTAACTGATCTTTTGGGTCTCTGCTTCGTCACGGGTATTCGAGACAACAATGAAGCCGAATTAAGTGCAAGTGATATTTCTATGTATATCTATATATATATATATATATATATATATATATATATATATATATATATACGTATATATAAGTATGAATATATATATGTATGTATGTATGTATGTATGTATATGTATGTATGTGATTATAAATATATATGCACACACACACATATATATATATATTCATATATATATATATATATATATAGAAATCATCAACACACAATCACGTGTGGAACAGAAATAAATTTCTGACTCACGTCGGGATCGAACCCAGGTCTCTCAGGTGGAAAGCAAGGGCGTTACCCACTGGGCCATACAAGTCTAAAAGAAGTTGGAACCTGAGAGCAACTGCACCCAAGGAATTACCTGGGCAAGCTAACTGCTTGCATACCAGCGAGTTTTCCCCAACTTCCTATCTTATTCACTCAGAAGGGATAATTCAGATGAAATGTTGTCTATTGGGTCATTGCTGAGTCGGGAAGTTGGGGAAAATCGCTGGTATGCAAGCAGTTAGCTTGCCCAGGTATTCCTTGGGTGCAGTTGCTCTCAGGTTCCAACTTCTTTTAGACTTGTATGGCCCAGTGGGTAACGCCCTTGCTTTCCACCTGAGAGACCTGTGATCCTGACGTGAGTCAGAAATTTATATATATATATATATATATATATATATATATATATATATATATATATATATGTATGTATGTATGTATGTATGTATATGTATGTATGTGATTATAAATATATATGCACACATATATATATATATATTCATATATATATATATATATATATATATATATATATATATATATATATATATATATATATATATATATATATACACA
>NC_089762.1:39795890-39798390 GCF_040412425.1 Macrobrachium rosenbergii | reverse complement strand
ATAATTTGTTGTTCATTCGAAAGGAGTAGCTGAAAGTAATGGGAAATACGAAAAGAGGAGATGTGGTATTAAAAGAACAGATAAATCAACAAATTAATGAATAGATAAAAATAGAAGCAATGTATAACAAATTATATAGGCAGAGCCTTGCAGACTGAAAAAAAAATAGGTATTGTATTTGACTCAGTTCCTAAATAAAGGACAATTGAGATGAAAGGTGTAAATTGGATTTTCAGGGATTGTGTTGGGCAGTGTAGGAACGTCTATTGTTTGAAGGAGAAATCAATTGTTTATTCTTGGTGCGCAGTGTGAAGGATTATAATTTTTTTTTTTTTTTGTAGGGGCTGGAATAGATTTGCAAACCAGTTCTTGCGAAATTGCACATATGAGAAAATGTGTGCATGTATGTGCATTCATGCATGTGTGTGAAAAATGTATAAGATGATCATATGTATAAAGTTATGTATGTATGTATGTTATTCAAACGGACACACGACGCTTTTGACGTTAACAAACGTATGCATAAAATATATACATACGTGAATGTTTGTATACATATGCAAAATGTACAAGATTTTCATTTGTGTAGAATTATGTGCTGTATGTATGTATGTATGTATGTATGTATGTATGTATGTTACTTAAACGTATGCACTGACACAAACAGTAAGAATGACACTTTTCACGCTAGCGAACAAGGAAATTGATATCCCCAATCCTCCCCCCACCAAAAATAAAAACAAAAACAGTTTTCAGGTTAATCACATCTCAGTAAGATGAAAACCGCCTTTAATATCCATGCTAGGTGATTTTATCTCTTTCAGCAACGAGGAAGAAGAGAGATACTTATCCTTCTCTCGTCTTAATCCCTCCATTCTTTCGCGAACGAGGAAGTGGATTTAACCCAAAGGATTATACGTTTGGTAAGAGCGAATTCTGTCCGTCAGTTGTGTTTTTCTGCTCTCCATTAGTTCATTTCCTCTTCTCGGATGATTGATAAGGATCTGTTTCTTACAATGAGGAGATTTAGTCTTACGTGGTATTATCCTCGCGTTTAATGAGAGGCCTCGTTTTTTTTTAGGGGAATACATGGTGACCTAATTTTAACTGTTGGTGAGGGGGTGGGGAGAGTGGGGCGAGCTTTTCATCGGGTTTGAGATATCTGCGGTGTGCTAAGTTCATACACACGTATACATACATTATACAAGCACACACACTCACTATATATATATACAATATATACAATGTATATATATATATATATATATATATATATATATATATATATATATATATATATATATAATCATGAAGCTACAAATGTCGTTCAATATCCAATTCACGCTACTTCGGGAATATCTCCGATGGGGAATTATCACCGAAGGGGAATTTTTAAAGTGATAAATGGATCGGTACCGCCGGGTCTCGATCCCTCGTCACAGAGTACCTTCCAACGACTCCATTCGACGTTCAAACCATTAGCCATCTCTATTTGGATCGTTACCGGCGGGGATCAAGACCCGCCGGTACCGATCCATTTATCGCTTTAAAAATTCTCCTTCGGTGATAATTCTCCATCGGGGATATTCCCGAAGTAGCGTGAATTGGATATTAAACGACATTTGTAACTTCATGATTGTACATTAATCACAGTGTCATAAAAATTTCATATATATATATATATATATATATATATATATATATATATATATATAGATAGATAGATAGATAGATAGATAGATAGATAGATAGATAGATAGATAGATAGATAGATAGATAGATATATGCGTGTGTTGAATAATTATACTTATAGGAAGTTGGGCTATTCCATCGAATTAGAGATATCTGCGAATTATTGAGCACAACATACTCGTACAAACATACACACATACAAGCATACATATACACGCACACACACCTATATAATATATACATACTGCTGCTGCTAAGTCAATTTCTGAATTCGTAGCCTTAGAGAATAGTCATTCTTAGGCTCTTTCTGTACAGTGTCAGAACAATCACAAAAGGACAATCTAATTTATAGCTGAAATAACTATATTTTCCAAAACAGGTTCAGAAATATAATCTACAATACATAGATAATGAAATTACCTCTACTTTTTCCATTAAAAAAATTTGGTAGGCATAATGGATTCACAGAGAGAGAGAGAGAGAGAGAGAGAGAGAGAGAGAGAGAGAGAGAGAGAGAGAGAGAGAGAGAGAGAATGGCAGGGGCGGGGAGGCTTTTAAAGCCAATGAGATTTGCTCCACATCTATATGAGAAAGCCTGCGAGATATTTCTCATAATTTCCATTCAGGGGAAAACAGCAGCAGAAGAGATTGAGAATTCTGACCAAGATAAGGAAATAAATAACAACAAAAATTCCTGGGGTATAGCGCGGCAAGAAAATGATCAGCTGGAAATAATCCACACTGATAATAATAGAATAAATTCCCGTCCGTGGAAGAGACGGAGAGACAGAACCAGACGCAAAATGGA
>NC_089762.1:39790890-39793390 GCF_040412425.1 Macrobrachium rosenbergii | reverse complement strand
TTACTGAAAGTAGTTTATTATTGCTGCTTAACATAATGTAAAGAAGAATAGATCGATCCTCTGGGCAAGATATATATATATATATATATATAAACGATCTAGGACATATTATTTAATATAACTTATTGCTTGTCTGTCTGCATATAAGGGGAAGGACAAGTTTTATTTGGAAATGTTCCAGATCTGATGCTCAATTGAGAACAGTTTTCTTTGCGGATTGACTGTCCTAAATAACATTAATTGTTGTCTCGCAGCCAGTGACCCTTTTATTTTATTTTTTCGATCCTTTGCTTTTGCTCTGGTTCAGTTCAACAACTGGCCGTTCTTTTTTAAGGGGAATGAATTGCTTTGCTGTATCTTGACAATGGAAGGAATTTTGAAATGATTAGGTCTGATGCTTTTGAAACGCCATTGCTTAATGACCATTCATATTTAAACCAAAGACCCAGGATCGATGGGGTTGAAAGTTTCTTTATATTTATAACTTGTCTGTTATATATGAAATAGATTTATGGTTTATCCACTTGAAAAATTTTGAAATGTTTAGAATCTGAAAAACGTCATTATACTGAAACACTATTATACCAAAGACCCAAGATCGATCCTCTGGGCGAGAAACGATCTAGGACCGTTAATTAATATAACTTATTGCTTGTCTGTCTGTTGAGGGGAAGGTATTTGGAAATGTTCCAGATCTGATGCTCTGAGAACCTCTTTGCTGACTGTCCCATTAATGTTACTACACCAATGACCCAGGATCGATCCCATGGGGTAGAAACGACTTAGGCCGTTTCTTAAAGAAATGATTCTGTATGTTGAATAAGTGGTGAATATATACATATGATGTGAAGATTCATGAAATGTTATGACATTTTCATATAATCATAAAACATCTTTATATATATATATATATATATATATATATATATATATATATATATATATATATATATATATATAACTTTACATATATATACACAGTCTGTATGTAATTATATATATATACATATATATATATATATATATATATATATATATATATATATATATATATATATATATATATATATATATATATATATTGTTAATTTATACTTATTTATATAGTAGTACTGTTTACAATCCTACCAAGTCTTACTCTTTTAGGAAAGTAATATACGACAGGTTACAGCGTAGAATATTCATTCCGTAGATAAAACGAGTAACTTTTTCGGGAAACGCGTAGCATATTAATCGTCCATTTTTTTTACTCAGGTTTTTTGTTCCTTGTTTTTTTTTTTATTATTCTAGTACATACGTACTTTTTTCTTATGAATAATGGCCTGGAGGGAACTTGTTTTACTTTTTCTTGCGAGAGATATATTCATTACAGAAAGGTAAAAAAGTTTAAATAAACTGACGTTGTATAATGACTCCGGCGCTTAAAACTGATTGCAGTACCTGTGGTTGTGGAGTAGGGTAATGTAATGCAATGCAGTGAAATAATAATTATGATGGAGTATACTGAAGTACACTGTTATAATGTAAATCTAAAAGCAGTTATGCTGGAGTACATTATGTAATGTAATGTAATAATAATTATACTGCAGTACATTATAGTAATGCACATGTAATAGCTATTATACTGAAGTATATTATTATAATGCAAATGTAATAGCAGTAATACTTTATTACATTGTGTAATGTAAATGTAACAACAATTACACTGAAACACATTATCTTAATTCAAATGTAATAGAAATTGTACTGGAGTACATTATTTTAATGTAAATGTTTTAGCAGTTATACTGGAGTACATTATGTAATATAAATGTAATAGCAGTTATACTGATGCACATTATTGTATTGGAAATGTAATAGCAATTATGTTGAAGCACATTATTGTAATGTAAATGTAATAGCAATTGAACTAGGGTACATTATAATTTTATTAAATTTACATTACAAAGTTAGTAGCAATTATACTAGAGGAAATAATTGGAATTATATTGGGGTACATCATTATAATATAATAGGAATTATACTGGAGTACACTATTGTAATGTTAATGTAATAGGAATTATCCTGGTGTACGTTATTGTAATGTAAATGTAATAGCAATTAGACTAGAGTACATTATAATATTCTATTAAATTTACATTACAAATATAATGGCAATTATCCTAGAGTACATTATTGTAGCGTAAATGTAATAGGAATTGTATTGGTGTACATTATTGTGATTTGAATGTAATAGCAATTGTAATGGAGTACATTATTGATTTTAAATTTAATAGTAATGTTATATTGGTATTGCTTACTCTGTTAGCCTCACAATTCCTTGTCCTTTTGTGGGACGTTGATCACGAATACCTCCGTTAATTTTGAGGACGGGAACCGTCGAAATCAGGACCACAACTGATCCAGTGGTGGGGAATAAATGCTCTAAAAGCTTCCCTTCCCTCTTCCACTTCTCCTCCCACAATTTCACCCACCCCCTTGCCCCCTCCCCCACCCAAAA
>NC_089762.1:39760890-39783390 GCF_040412425.1 Macrobrachium rosenbergii | reverse complement strand
TATTATTATTATTATTATTATTATTATTATTATTATTATTATTATTATTATTATTATTGTTGTTCTTGTTGTTGTTGTTGTTGTTGTTGTTGTTGTTGTAAGAATAAATAAATCTTTTGCATATTAATTAAATTCATCTATATGATTGTGAATTATTATTATTATTATTATTATTATTATTATTCAGAAGATAAATCCTAATCATAATGAACAACCCCCCGGTGTTCATTTGAAAGAAGTAACAGAAGGGAACAAGAAAGGGAGAAAGAAGAGATATAAGTTATGAGAGAAGAAAAAATAAATTAAGAAATTAGTATAGAAATAGATGATAATAATAACAACAACAAGAACAATAATAATAATAATAATAATAATAATAATAATAATAATAATAATAATCGTCATCATCATCATCATCATCATCATCATCATCATCATCATCATCATCATCATCATCATCAAAATAATAATAATGTCCTGTTTAAATAGGATAGCTACAGATTTCGAGTTAATTTTATATTGAGTGTTCTCAGCTTTCCTTATAAATAATTACTTTCTCTTATACGTTAACATGGTCCAATAATTGGCCAGTGGTCATAATCTGGTAAAGTCAATTACTTAAGCTGCATATTTACAATAGCCTTTATTCTCTTTACAAGAGAAGGTAAATTTAAGTAATAGCAGTAATGATAGTAGAAATAGGAGTAATAATAAAAGTAATGATGCAAGTAGTAGAAGTAGTAGTATTAGGAGTAATAGTAGGACTTGTTGTTCCTACTTGGATGAAAACTGGACTAACTTTCCCCATAAAGAATTCCGAGTCAAAACGTTTTTGTTGATAATGAGGAGAAGACACGAGAGTCTAAACTTGGATGGGAAGGTAACGTCGAGAGTAGAAGAGTTGGGAATAGTGTAAGTTTACTCGTACGTAGTCAAGATTTTCTTTTTTAATGGTAGAACTTACGTACACCTTAAAAAATTTTTTTCCCAATTTTTTGTAGATATTATTATTATTATTATTATTATTATTATTATTATTATTATTATTATTATTATTATTATTATTATTATTATTATTATTATCACAGTGTAGGTGGGGATGTTGATTACATTCCTGTTGCTGCAATTATTTTTTTATGGAATCAACATTTATTTCATATTTTTATTACCATTGTGTTTTATATACGTGTATATATATATATTTATATATATATATATATATATATATATATATATATATATATATATATATATATATATATATATATATATATATATATATATATATATATATATATATATATATATATATATATATATATATATATATATATATATATATACTCATATATATATATATATATATATATATATATATATATATATATATATATATATATATTTATTTAGTATAACAGTGATAGCTAGATGCTACATAAAAGGCAAACTTTTCTCCTGATAATGATAAAAAATATCTGCTTTGTTTCGATTCGTAGAAATACCCCAAAAATATTTATTACACTTCACTATGATAAACACATTTCAAATAGGACACCATAAGGACTAAGCCACAGAAGTGAAGCAATCACAAATAACATTTTCACAAGAGCTAATCCTGCCCACATCGTAGATATATGTACCCAACCGCACACACACACACACACACACACTCATGTCACACACATATAGAGACTCTTGGGAAAGGGGGGGGGAGGGGGAGGGGGTGGGGGGGATACATATACAAACTTGCAACGTCTGCAATGTCCACCGAAACTTGTTGAGCCCCGCGAGTGAAACAGAAGTGTCAACAACGAAGCAAGTTTCAGAAGTGGCTAAGCTGAGGAAGGAGCTTTGAGAGATTCAGGCTTGCCAAGGACCCTGTTCTATTATAAGTGTTTGCACTTGCACGCCGGTGAAAACCGAGTAGGCAAGTGTTCCAAGTTGCGAATGTCATGTGTGGGGTTTCCGGTTGCTCTTAGGAAAGAGCAGGTTCTGACTAACGGTCTGAAATGGGGTGTCGGTGTTGATTAAAGACCAATAAACCCGCTGGTGGTGAAGTGGTGGTTACAGGTTCTGCTCAGGTCCAGAGTCAGTATGATATTACTATATAATAAAACTCCCCTTTGGTTTTGTTGGTATAATAGTTTAATTTATCTTAGGTAATTTTGAAAAATATAGATAATTTGATTGGGGGCGGGGTTCTACTTAGGTACAAAGTCAGTATAACATAACATACAGTAAAACTCCCTTTGGGGTTTTTTAGTATAATTTGTAAATTTATCTGCGGAAGAAATCGAGAAGTTAAGAGGGCATTATAATTATTGCAATTACATATTTGGTAAAGAAATGACCAGTAAATTCTAGATATTTATCATGTTTAGGTTAGGAAAATGCAGATGAGTTGCATTTATATATTATTGTTGTAATTAATTTATTTATCTCTTCTTTCCAGGACTTAGAAAGACATAAATATAACGATGAGCGGCTGCGTTAAAGCATGATAAAGATAGGAAAGAGTTAGTTTTTCTTTGTATGCACAGCTATGAAAGCAAATCATGTGTGAAAGAACATGAAAATTATGTTCACAAATGTTTTTGATTTTATTGTTTTCGTAAATGTCGTTGGGCTTAGGATGATTGTAAAAAATTAAATTTAAGCCACAAATCGAAAAATACCTTGCGGGTTTTCAGTGCATGACTTATGTTATATTCTCTGTCAGAAGTTTATTTTTACAAGAAAAGAATGCACAGAGAGAGAGAGAGAGAGAGAGAGAGAGAGAGAGAGAGAGAGAGAGAGAGAGAGAGAGAGAGAGAGAGAGAGATTGTGTTAACAGTGCTGTACAGAATTTATTATTCTTTGATAACTATTTGTTGTCTCTATTTTACTCATAAAAAAATGAAAAGACACATCTGTAAGCGAAATGCTTTAATCTTTCTTCTCCAACATTTTCACAATTTGGGCTTAATACCAAATTTGATTAAATCGGAAAAAAAAATATTCTGAATAGTCAAGTAGATACCAAATAGCTTTTCATATCCTAAAATTCTCCCCTATGCCTTTCAATCTAACCACTTTTCTCCCGTGTAAAGAAAGATAAACAGAGAGAGACACTTTCCAAAAAGTGGTATTCAAACTGCACTCTAAATTTTAGTCCACCGCCTCCCTTTCATAGAGCATTCAGTATACAAGAGTCCAGGGCATTACTCTTAAAAAAGAGAGAGTTGCCCAAAATTAAAAGATATAATCGCATGAAAGTGGGGGGACAGTTTATTGCAGCATTGCAGAAAATACCACGGCTGCAAAGTTGCATCTTTTATTGGATTTTCTCGCTAATCTCTGGTTGTATGAAGTTCGCTTTCGAGTCTTGCTGTTGAGCACTATTCCGTTTAATGGCCAGCAAGCATGCGTGCGTGCGTGCATGTAGACGTGTGTGTGTGTGTGTGTGTGTGTGTGGACGCTTGTACACACACACTCACAGACTCATACATATAACGTATGGAACTATGAAATATTTGGTGTTATAACAGAATTGGATCTAATGAAGGCTGGTGAAAGAGAGATAGATTTTACAGTGTTATATTTTGAAAACTACCGTTTTCCTCGACGGATAGGTAATCCGCTGAGGGACGAAGTAGTTTCCGAAGTATAACAGTGTAAAATCTACCCTCATTCGCTTTCTTATAGGTAGCCTTTATTAGATATAGATAAATATTTATATATGTATATATATATATATATATATATATATATATATATATATATATATGTAAATACATATATATATATATATATATATATATATATATATATATATATATATATATATATATATATATATATATATATATATACATTTTTATGTATGTATGTATTTCCATATGTAAAGTGCTAGGAAAACTCAGGAAAAAAGCGGTCCATTAATTTTGTGTTGAAATTATTATCATACTTTTTCTTTTTACATACTGAAAAATGCCAGTGCAAGTTGTCAGGAGACTGTAATTACGGGGAATAAGAGTTAGGTAAGAAAAATGACTTAGTTCAATTAAAACTTCACGAGAAGTTACCATGGAGTAGGATTGAGACCTGACACCTTGTTCGTAAAATAAGCATAAGGCTCATAAATGTGAAATTGACATTTTCAGTTGGAGAGTTCAGGATACATTTGGTTTGTTTGCAATGACGTTTTCCTGGAGTGTTCGTTTGTTTTTTTTTTTTAATAACGAAAGACATCTGAATCTTCTTATTCTTTATTAATTTAGTTTTTTTAACGTTCTTTGTTGCTGTTCTTTTATTTGTCACTACCATTGCTTATTACTAATAGGACCTGTTAACTTTTATTTGACCGTTGTTTAAAAATATTAACCTTAACGAACTGCATTCTAAGTTCGACTAATTTCCGCTTCCTTTACCTCAACATCATAAACACTTGATTCACTACCATCACTCTTGCGCTCCACTAGCTCCTGAAATATTCTTCCAGGCAAGCGATAAGAAAAAAATATAAATATTCCGAGCAAGGAAAAACAGTTTTTGGGGAAAAATGCAGAACGAACAAAAGAGGAAAAAAAAAAACCTGGAGGACGAGTGGACCACAAGTGTCAAATCTGCGGCCATAATTTAGTGCTCGTTTTAAACCCCCGTTTGCCATTTTGCAGCGAGAGAGAGAGAGAGAGAGAGAGAGAGAGAGAGAGAGAGAGAGAGAGAGAGAGAGAGAGAGAGAGAGAGAGTGATTTTGCTTGAATTCAAGTCGTTTTGCGTGAAGAAAAATTCTTCACCAATAATCATTCGGAATTGGTAAAGAGAGAGAGAGAGAGAGCGAATTCAAGCCGTTTTGCGTGAAGAAAAATTCTTTACCGATGAAATCATTCCGAATTAGTAAACCCCAGAGAGAGAGAGAGAGAGAGAGAGAGAGAGAGAGAGAGAGAGAGAGAGAGAGAGAGAGAGAGAGATTTTGCTTGAATTCAAGTAATTTTGCGTGAAGAAAAATTCTTTACCAATAATCATTCGGAGTTGGTAAACCCAGAGAGAGAGAGAGAAAGAGAGAGAGAGAGAGAGAGAGAGAGAGAGAGAGAGAGAGAGAGAGAGAATAGTGTTGCTTTAATTCAAGTAATTTTGCGTAAAGAAAAATTCTTTTTCTGATAATCATTCCGAATTAGTAAACCCGTTTGCCATTTTGCAGCGTGAGAGAGAGAGAGAGAGAGAGAGAGAGAGAGAGAGAGAGAGAGAGAGAGAGAAGAAAAATTCTTTACCGATAATCATTCCGAATCAGTAAATTATGGCTTATTGTTTATTCATTTTTCAAACTCACAGACTGCGTGAAATGGTAAAGGTATTTTATTTGATCATTTAGCTAGTTCTTGTTGAAATTAGGGGATTGGATTATGTAGGTTTTCTTCAACATTTGCATAATTCTTTATTGCTATTTTATTTATGTTTATATATATATATATATATATATATATATATATATATATATATATATATATATATATATATATATATATATATATATATATATATATATATATATATATATTGGTCAAGCATAAGACCCCTTTTATATCTGATGTAGGTTGCTGTTACTCTCTCTCTCTCTCTCTCTCTCTCTCTCTCTCTCTCTCTCTCTCTCTCTCTCACATGAACTCAAGCCGAAGACGTGAGATATGGTGAATTATATTGAAAATGTCATTTTAAAGGGCGTTATTTTCCGGCCGCCCCTTCCTGTTTTATCAGTAATTCTCCCTTTGTTAAGTAGATCATAAATATCAACTTTGTTGACATTTCCTGATGTACTTTTATCTATTTAGCGATCATAAAAGTGTCAGCCATAGTGCCTCTTGGTTGATGTTTATTTCTGGAGAAAATTGTTCCAATTCACGTCTTATGTTGTGTCTATATTGTGCTAAAGTTGTTACATGGAGTCTGTTGTTCTATGGATGACTTTTTGAAAGTTGTATTAGCTTAAATGTCTCTCTCTCTCTCTCTCTCTCTTCTCTCTCTCTCTCTCTCTCTCTCTCTTCTCAGTTAATCTCTCTCTCTCTCTCTCTCTCTCTCTCTCTCTCTCTCTCTGTCTTGACAGCTCGCCATAGTCAGTTAATACTTTCTTCTAAGAGTCTCTCTCTCTCTCTCTCTCTCTCTCTCTCTCTCTCTCTCTCTCTCTCTCTCTCTCTCTCCCTTCATATATGGCACCAAACATACAGATCGTTCTAAGAGTGCTCTCTCTCTCTCTCTCTCTCTCTCTCTCTCTCTCTCTCTCTCTCTCTCTCTCTCTCTCTCTCTCTCTCTCCACCCCTTCTTGACAGCCACCGCAGTCAGTTAATGCTTCCATATGAGCCAGATATAGCCCAGGCCCTTATTGACAGATCCCCCAGGTCCTACAAAGGCCGAGGAGTACCGTATTCATGTAGGCACACAACCCCGGGACGTTTTAGAGCATATTGCATTCGCTTCTGCTATTCGGATATCTTATGATATCCTGGTCTTTAGATATATTTAAGTATATTTGCTTTAGTCTTGTTTACTTTGATATTTGATTTAGTTTACTTTGATGTACGAAGTATTTTGGTATTTATTTGCATTCTTGTTATTTTGATAATCGAATGAATTTACCTTGATTTCAGGTATATTTGGGTATTTATTTGTATTCTCGTTTAGTTAGATAAAGTTAGTTTACCTTGGTTTTAGGTATATTTGGGTATTTATTTGTATTCTCCTTTATTTAGGTAAAGTTAGTTTACATTGATTTTAGGTATATTTGGGTATTTATTTGTATTCTTGTTTATTTAGATAAAGTTAGTTTACATTGATTTTAGTTATATTTAGTTCAACTTGATTTCAGGTATGTTTGGGTATTTATTTTTAGTTTTGTTTCTTTGGTACCTAAAGTTTACCCTGATTTGCGAAGTATTTATGTATTTATTTGTATTCTTGTTAGTTTGATAGCTGAATTAGGTCACCTGGATTTTAGGTAAATTCCGGTATTTATTTGCATTAGTACTTAAGTTTACTTATATGTACGAAGAATAAGGAAAAGAAACGTAAAACTTTTATTTCATGGAAAATTTTTTGATGAGTTGGGGACAGTATAGAATGACACAAAGTAATAAAGCAGAAATTCACTTCAAATCCAGGTATATGGATCGACGAGGGTACGCAATAAAAATCTGAAAAATATTGTGAGGGATCTGCCGTAATACGAGGAACCAACATCATACAAGCCTTTAAGGAATTATTGTATCGCTGAAAATCGAATTAAAATAAAAAGAAGTTGTTGCAGAAATGAGGGCTGCTTTGACAAAGAATCTTTTATTAATAAAACTTACTTGTAGCCATAAGTATGTGATACCAGTCGTTATGGTAAATGATACAAAAGTATTCGTCATCATTCAATAAATATAATATTTCATTCTAATACTGAAAAAAAACATGAAGAAAACAGAAACTGAATCATTTACTTTAGTTACAAGTCTTCTTTGGATGAATTTTAAACTTAACCATCAAAACGACAGTCACAGTTATTCAGGAAATAAATTACTCCAAATAAATTAGAATTTCATATCATAATTGTTTGTAGTTTAATTTGGAACGGGTGAGAAATATCTAAAGTCTTTGGAGTGTAATTTATAACAAATGAGCAATCTCTGAACATTCTTTTGTTCCTCTAAATAAGTTTGAATATCATATTAGTAAACTAATTTACATGGCCAGTGCATAAATGTCATATTTTTCTCTAGTAAACTGTAACTCGTGAAATGATTACAGACTGAAATGGGAAAAGGGAAGTCTTTGTAGTATAATTTGTGACAAGCGAGAAATTTCTAAAGTCTTTGGAGTGTAATTTGGAACTAATGAGAACTTCCTGAAGAACAGTGCCTACGTATTAGAATGACAGAATGTCATTCTGAGAGCAATTTGAACAAGACAAAGCCTTTTCTGAGCGTAAGAATGAGCGAAGATAATTCGTAAATACGAAAACGTTCTCACTCCATGACCAATAAAATCAGTGGAATTTCAGATAAGACCGAGGCGATGAACGTCTCCCATTTAATCCTAAAATTGGGAGTGGAAATTATATCTTACGATAATGACAGGGAAGTGCAAATTCCTCGCTGTTCGAATGAAAAGGGACACTGCTGCTCTCTACTATTACCTGGGATGATATTGAGATTGGCTGGCAGAATATTCTGAGGAAATACTTTACAGTAAAATGTTACACTGCTACTCTCTACTATTACCTGGGATGATATTAAAGATTGGATGGCAGAATATTCTGAGGAAATACTTTCCAGTGAAAAGCTAAACTGCTACTCTCGACTATTACCTAGGATGATATTAAGATTGGGTGGCAGAAAATACTAAGGAAACCCTTTCCACAAAGGGGGGCCGGGTTACTACTATTGGCCTTAAAGTCAGGTCGATGACTGGTCCTTAATACGACTTCGTACTTTTTTCAAGAAGCGTCGTATTCCAGTCTTTGTTGAACGATGATTTCACCTACCTCCTTGTTTCTATGTAGACTGTGTGCCCCTGCCTTCATGCCTTTGATTTGGGTATGATTCTGTTTCCCTCCAATTTTTGGTAGTACTTGATTATCATCATTATTATCATGTTCTAGTAATCTCTTCTATCGATTGGTTTACCCAACCCTTAACTCCCCCACCCCACCCTTTACACCTTTTTTCTAAAAATGCTGTTGATGTATACCAGTTTCCGTGACATAAGACAACTCATATACAGTATACATACATATAAATTATATATATATATATCTATATATATATATATATATATATATATATATATATATATATATATATATATATATATAATATATATATATATATATATATATATATATATATATATATATATATATATATATATATATATATATATATATATATATATATATATATATACATACATACATACTTACTTACACACATGCGAACATACTGTACACATCTATGTAGATATACCACTCAAGCCCAGTTTATCCATTCCCTCACTTATAATCATTAGTCTGTCTCATTCTCCCGAAAGGAAGTGTAGTTAGGTTCTTAATATATCTGTCGGTTTAATCCAATTTTTTTTTTTTTGGTATTTTCATAACATATTTATATGTATCCTTTAAAAGCGCTTTTATTACCGAAAATAAAATAACGGACAGAGTCATCACAATGAACGAACGGAGCAAATAAAAGCAAGGAATTTATTTACGTGTCTGGGTATTAATCATTTTAAATGCCTAAAATTAAATGAGTTTCAGCGGTAAGCTAAATGAATTTTTTTTTTTGGGGTTGTATTTCCAACTGACCGTTAATGTTTTCTCTCTCTCTCTCTCTCTCTCTCTCTCTCTCTCTCTCTCTCTCTCTCTCTCTCTCTCTCTCTCTAATGAATAAAAAAGTTGAAACACGAAATTAATGTTCGCCGCGGTCATTTGAAAATGTATTTCGGGGCGGGAAAACTGTCTCCTTTGAATGGGAAATGACCGGAAAGCTCCGGCTTAATAAATATGAAAGTTTTCGATTCGAGAATATTCGGCATTGTTGTTATCGTAGCCGGTATTATTCAAAACAGTTTTTTTTTTTTTTGTGGCCCGGGCGGAAATGGGAATTTTAATAATATATTTCGGTAATCTAGCGCAATCGATATTGTCTGCACAGAGATCAAATTATATTGGATGTGGCGTCGCATGATTGTTGAATTATCGATAACGTAGATATAACCTACATTTTCTGACGAATTATATTTTTATGAGTTCTGAATGTCATTTTCATTATTGACTAAAAACCGTTTCTTTTATATTAACACTCACGTATTAATGCAGTCTTCGTATGCACGCGCGTGACAAAACATCCTATTTGATGTACACAATAAATACTAAAAGGTTCAGTGCCAAATTGCATTATCTCAGTAAAGAAAAATACGCAAAATTACATTGCCTGGCGTTCTTATAATAAAAAAAAATACTAATAAGTAATTTAGGTTTCATGAGGAATGGTCACAATAATATGAATATCTAAGGGCAGGCATAATTTACATAGACGACTTTGAAAGCTGTCTGGATCTAACAGCTCAATAATAACTGTAATAAAGGAAGCTTGCCAAAGATACACTAAACATTTATTTATTACAAAATTGAATACCAGAAGGCAAAAGCATCTCGCAGTTAGATTTAACATAAACTACCAGAATTTAAAATTAACTATAAAAATTTTTTATCCCGTGGTATCTTTATAACTGAAGAAGATCATTTTTTATGCCTATCTCTGCAGAAGACTGAATCAGTTTGTCAGCTACTAAAACTAATCAACGTCTGCCTCACATGAAATTCAGTGCGCAATTATAAATATACTACAGATTGATGTGTATTCTTGCAATCTGATTATTATGAACATACACTCCATTATCCCGAAGAATTAGCAATGATATGGTCTTTGCTAAACGTGTGTATTTATGCATATTCAGGTGTGTGTATATTGTATTCTTCTTCATGGAAAATACGTCCACTAATTTTAAATGTTTTAATCGGTTAAGAATCTCGAAATTACAGCCTGCGTTACCCACACAAGTCACACACACACACACACACACACACACACACACACACATTATATATATGCTTTCCATGAGAGATCGATATAGTCAGAAATATTTCTGTTACGTGATTGTGTGTTGATGATTTCTATCTTATTCATCAGAAGGGATAATATGAAATGTTGTCCATTGGGTCATTGCTGAGTAGTTGGGGAAAATCGCTGGTATGCAAGCAGTTAGCTTGCCCAGGTAATATGCATAGGTTCCGACTTCTTTTATATGGCCCAGTGGGTAACGCCCTTGCTTTCCACCTGAGAGACCTATATAGTCAGAAATTTATTTCTGTTCCACACGTGATATATATATATATATATATATATATATATATATATATATATATATATATATATATATATATATATATATATATATATATATATACATACATACATCACATGCATATCCAGGCATTTTCCGTTATCCTGCAAAATCTGTTAGATATATTTCCTACGAAAGCAGGAGACGGGGACCGTTTAAAACCACAAACGTTGATTACATAACATCCTCCAAATGTAATCGAATCCCGGGGAAATGAACACAGAAAGGGTAACAAATAAACGAAAGGATGAATAAATCTCTTGGGGGTTAAAACGACGGAACAGCGAGTGTTACCCGCCTGTGGGACGCGATATTATGCTTCTTTCCTTCGTTCTCTCTTTCTTTCTTTCTTTTACACTCTCCGTTTCCATTTTGGAAAATGTCCGGCCTCGAAAGTGAGACTATTTGTGTGTGTGTGTGTGTGTGTGTGTGTGTGTGTGGGAATTCAGTTCAGATACTGGAAATGGAATTTCGTTGAGACTGTACAAGGCTTTTTTTATTTTTTTTTTTACTGGGCTGTTATAAAGAGGAAATGCCTGACTTGACTAGTTTGCTTTGAAAGTATTTTGACGAAGGTTTCTTGGTACTGTTTATGTCCAAGAAGTTTTGCCATTTTTTTTGTAAGATCGTGGAGCTGTTTGATTCTAAGGCTATATATATATATATATATATATATATATATATATATATATATATATATATATATACATATACATATATATATATATATATATATATATATATATATATATATATATATATATATATATATATATATATATATGTTTATATATTATATATATATATATATATATATATATATATATATATATATATATATATATATATATATATATATATATATTAAAACTAAATTTATCACTCATTTTCATCGTTTTCCAAACTGACGAATGTTGCTGTTTCTTTTCGTATATTATTTGCAACGAAAAGACACGTTTTCTAAAAGGACACAGTTATATCATCTTTTATTATTATAAAATTATTCAGAAAATTAACTATATTCATATAGAACATTCCCACCACAGGGGCCACTGACTCGAAATTCAAACTTCCAAAGAATAATGTGGTGTTCATTCGAAAGAAATAACAGAAGGTAATGGGAAATACAGAAAGAGATAAGTCATTAGAAAAAAAACAGATAAATTAGCAAATAAATAAATAAATAAAATATACCGCAGCTGGCTTTCATGGTAACAGTTTATCAGCAGAGAAAGGAATTACATTTCGCCGCGTCATGTCTTTAGCTTTCGAAATGATTCCACGCTTTCAGACATATCATAGATAATATTAGATAGCGAAGACATTCAGAAACCATTACCTCAATCAACGGCCGAGTGATTATTCATTGCCGAATCCTTCGCCGTCTGCGTATCTAATTAGTGGAATTTGTTTAGTAATTACTGTTTATAATTAACTCCAAACTTAGCAGAGGGCACGATACGACGCTCATGCGGGTAGCAAAGGCTGATTAATACGAACGAGCAGTGCTCTGTGTTATCCATATTTATTTAATGTTGATTATTTAATGAAATACCTGGACGAAAGATGTGATTCGTTGGTTGGTCTCTCTCTCTCTCTCTCTCTCTCTCTCTCTCTCTCTCTCTCTCTCTCTCTCTCTCTCTCTCTCAATGTAGTCATTATTGTTAGTGATGTACCTCTTCATATTTCTTTTTACGCGTTGAATATTGATTTTTTCAATGAATTTCTGAACGATAGATGTGATTCGTTGGTTGGCCTCTCTCTCTCTCTCTCTCTCTCTCTCTCTCTCTCTCTCTCTCTCTCTCTCTCTCTCTCTCTCTCTCTCTCTCTCTCTCTCTCTCTTTTTCATGTAGTCACTATTGATAGTGATGTAAGTCTTCCAATTTCCTTTTCACAATTGTCTTCTTAAAATTCTGTGCCTCTTAAAAGACAAAAGCACAAGATATAAAAATGGGTCATAGATATATAAACATATAATATCATTTGATATCGATATTCACGTAAGTACATCATTAAAAGCCTGACTTAATCTCACGAAAGTCTGTATAGTTGAAATTCTGCGATAAAATGTAATTATATTTTATTTATAATTATATTTTATTGCCGCATGTGTACTGTCAGATGTAACAGTAATGTATAAGTTATAATTTTCTCATCGTGTTTCATTTATTTACAGTTTTGTTTTATCTGTCGTTGACTTAGCACAATATTGACAGTTCGTCGAAATTCATGCCAGATTGTGTACCTACCTCTTAGTGATACAGCAATATTTCCATTAAACTGAGACCCCTAACTACTTCATGTTGAAGCTTAATATAGAGGGTATGTATATAGCATGTGTCAATGTGCTTTCGACGGTCATCAACCATTGTCGAATCCAAGCACCTGAGTGCCTAGGCAATTCGATGTACAGAGATCGTTAATGGCACACCCATTTAGGAAAGTTTTCTGGCACTGGGAAGTTTACCTAGGGAGCAATTGAAATCAGAAACTACCACTTTTATGAAAGACCTCGCGCACGGTATTACGAAAGGTAACACCAACTTGAAATACACCGTGGCGTGAGAGAGAGAGAGAGAGAGAGAGAGAGAGAGAGAGAGAGAGAGAGAGAGAGAGAGAGATATTTTATAGCAATGGAAGTTGTTTAATGTCAGTAGTGGAGTAGCAGTGTGCAATTAGGTTGGAATGTGAAGTGTAGAAAGTAGTTTTATTTTTAGAGAATAGTATTTTTTGGAATCTCTCTCTCTCTCTCTCTCTCTCTCTCTCTCTCTTCTCTCTCTCTCTCTCTCTCTCTCTGTACATTATATTGTCGGCGAAAGGAAAATGCAGAATTTCTTATATTATAAAACAGCAAAAGTTTAGTAAATCTTGCATTATCAGATCATTGTAAAATGGCATTATTCATTAAACGAATACATGAATTTATTTTGTCTTTTTTTTCAGAATTATATTTGGAAAAGCATCATTCTCAAACGTAATTAGAAAAATATTTTTACGTTCCTTTTTTCATATTACATTTGGAAAAGCATTGTTCCCAAATGTAATACAGGAATGTTTTTTTTTTAACTTAACTTTTTCTCAAGACCACCTTTGGAAAAGCATTGTTCCAGAAGGTTATATATAAGTGAGTCTTGTCTTCTTTATATAAAATTACACTTGGAAAAGCGTTGTTCCCGAATGTAACACAGAAATGAATATTATCTTCTTTTTTACATTTATAAAAGGTTTAAAATCGAAGAACTGGGAGGCACAATGACACAAGAATTAACAAAGAAAGCCTACTCGCAGAATAAATTCCCAGAGCAAAAACCACCGAGTTGTACCTTATCCCCTCGGGAACGAAGGTCAGATTTGAAAGAATGGCCGTGGAGAAATTTTAATGAGAAAAAGAAAAAAAATAAGAAAAAATCTAGCCGGAAGTGGACGTGCTTGGAAATTTCAGACATTGTGTTCATTTGAGCCTTTGTTTTTTGAGGTTCAGTTTTTGTCGACTGTTGTGGTATGTCCCCTGGGATTCAAGGGTTTACCTAGTACGTACTTTATTGGGGAAGAATGGTTTGAGAGAGAGAGAGAGAGAGAGAGAGAGAGAGAGAGAGAGAGAGAGAGAGAGAGAGAGAGAGAGAGAGATTTTTGATTTGGCAATTTTACTATGTTCATTTGAGCCTTTGTTTTTTGAGGTTCAGCTTTTGTCGACTGTCGTGGTATGTCGCCTGGGATTCAAGGTTTTACTTAGCACGTTCTTTACTTTATTGGGGAAGAATGGTTTGAGAGAGAGAGAGAGAGAGAGAGAGAGAGAGAGAGAGAGAGAGAGAGAGAGAGAGAGAGAGAGAGAGAGAGAGAGAGAGATTTTTGATTTGGCAAGTTTACTGTGTTCATTTGAGCCTTTGTTTTTTTAGGTTCAGTTTTTGTCGACTGTGGTGGTATGTCCCCTGGGATTCAAGGATTTACTTAGCACGTACTTTATTGGGGAAAAATAGTTTGAGAGAGAGAGAGAGAGAGAGAGAGAGAGAGAGCTGAGGACATTCACAAGCCAAAACGAAGACGGTAAATGATCAAACCC
The DNA here is from genome assembly GCF_040412425.1 of Macrobrachium rosenbergii. Taxonomy (NCBI): domain Eukaryota; kingdom Metazoa; phylum Arthropoda; class Malacostraca; order Decapoda; family Palaemonidae; genus Macrobrachium; species Macrobrachium rosenbergii. Next base: position 39,768,413 of record NC_089762.1, on the reverse strand, counting down.
AGAACATATTTCCCTGCTTCAAAGCTCTTCTAAAACGGCAGCGACTTCCCCAGTCAGTCGACACCAGCGCCTGGTCGATCTCATAAAAGAATGAATGACCATTTCGATTACAGTTTCATCAAAAGTTGTTGAGAATCGTATTTAAAATTTTCGCCATAAAAAAACTTTTATATTTATTACGACGAGAATTTCGACAATTCCCTCCTCAGGTCAAATTAAGACCGGTGTCCCCGGAAATACCATTTGACAATGGCTTCATTTGAAAATTTGTGCTTCTGAACTTTTTTTTTATTATAATTCGTTAGAAAAACATACTCCCCAGCATCCTAGCCTAAATATTTACGCAATTCAATTAGCTATTTAACATGGAAACTCATTTAATTTTAGGCGATTAAAAACTTGCGCGTTTGAATATGTAAATAAACTTATGTTTTTCCGTGCTTCGTTCTGTTATGTAAATAGCGAATATTTATTTTTATTATTTCGTTGAATGTTTAAGCAGGGCTTAATGGTGAATTAGTGGAAATTTGTATATTTGTGCCCATGGAAAGGCGCATGTTCAGTATAGATGCTTATTCATGACAGGGGATGGGCATAAAGGTATATAAGTTGACCTTTACAAAATAGCTGTTTAGAAATGATGATGATGATGTTGATTATTATTATTATTATTTTGATTATTATTATTATGGGTATAAAGATATATAAGTTAATCAAATAGTACATATAACCCTTTATTATTATTATTATTATTATTATTATTATTATTATTATTATTATTATTATTATTATTATTATTATTCTTCAGAAGATAAATCCCTGTTCATATGGAACAAGCCCACAGGGGCTATTGGCTGGAAATGAAAGCTTCCAAAGAGTATGATGTTCATTGTTATATACAGACTGTATATCTTTCTCCTATGTTCAGTAACCATTTTTTATTACCTCATCTACTCAGCACAGTTACTGAACACTAATTCTCTTTCATTGTGATATCTATAAATTATTTAGAAAGGAATATGGAACATCAAAAAGAAGTACATAGCTGTTTATTGCACTGAATGACTGGAACCTGTATTTGTATGTATGTATGTAAAAAAGGGTTTTGTAATATGATCCAGGCTCGACTCACGTTCTACAAAGTGATGCAAAACAGTTCTATTTCATCAATGCTGGAGATGGGGAATTTTGAGAAAAGTGTGTTTAACTTTCCGTTTTTAAGTAGCACACAAAATTCGCCCCTTTCCAAGAAAAACAATGAATAACAGAGCATAGAATACTAGTGATTAAATGATATGCAGAAATGAAAACATTTTGTTGTTTACATTGCCCCTCTAAGATAAATAATGAATGGTAAAACATGAATAACGGAGCATAGACTACTAGCAAAGAAATGTTCTATATAAATGAGCACATTTTTCAAAAAAATTGTCCTTCTACAGAGTAAGGAAAGGCATCAAACTACACACGCATCTTTTCATTCTCTTGAAATATGTTCTGTAGCTTATTGTGTAGCTTATTAAACAAAAAAAGGCTTCTTCGAAATTAACGATCGAAGTTGGTAGCCCACCCACACACCTTTGTTATTATTATGATGTGGGGAATTAATTAGCATCGCTAATTAGCGTTCCCAAGTACAAAAGAAATACGCAAGGTTTAATGATGTCTCATACTTGACGTTTCTCTTATCCAGCTGTCATATCGGAATATTTTGAGGAGTATGTGAAGACTGAGTATTCTTCGATGGAGTTAGAGTACCGTCTTAATATTTTCTCTCTTTGCGTGATAATGTTTTCCTATCCTTTTGTGGAAGTATTTAGCGGTATATCTTTAATAAAAGTAATTTACTGGTATTTAATTATTTAGTGCATCATAGGAAAGATCAGTCGTAACGAAAAAGAGATTTTCCTCTACCATTTCATACTACCATGTTAATTCGTCTCCTCTTTTAATAAGTTATATTTTTATCTGCTTATTTATTAATTTGTTAATTTACATTTTCTTTTCTAATAACTGATCTCTTCCTGTATTTCCTATCACCTTCTGTTACTTCTTTCGAATGAACACCACGTTCTTTGGAAGGTTGAGTTTCAAGCCAATGGCCTCTATGGGCTTGTTCCATTTGAATAATAATAATAATAATAATAATAATAATAATAATAATAATAATAATAATAATAATAATACATACATACATACATACATACATACATACATACATACATACATACATATACATATACATATATATACATACATATATACATATTATATATATATATATATATATATATATATATATATATATATATATATATATATATATATATATATATATATATATATATATATATATATATATATATATATATATATTTAGCCTCAGTAATTGCTTGGAAATCCTTAATATAAAAAAATGCCAAGACCAGGAAGAACATTCTTTATTGTACAAGCTTTCGAGGTATAATTTTTCGTTATTTTATGTCTCATCCTTTTAGTTTGTATTTACTTGTTCATTTTTTATTTCGTTAGTATTTTTGCTGAAGATTTAATTTCATGTTATAATTTTATTGATTCTCATCCTTGTCGGTTTTTTCAGTCTGATGATGAGGTTTTAATCGAAAGCTTGTACGATTAAGCTATATATATATATATATATATATATATATATATATATATATATATATATATATATATATATATATATATATATATATATATATATATATATATATATATATATATATATATAAAAACATATTTTAATTACTGACTCGATAAGACAAAAGTCGCATTTTCAAGGCTGCATTGATTAAAACTTCTTACAAAAATCATGTATAAATTAAAACAAAATAAAAATCGATGTATAAATTATAAAACAAAATAAAAACGGAGGGAATAGGCACAGGACATACCTAAACCGTAGCAGTAACAAGACTAAAACATAAGAACACAGGAAGAACAAGAAAGGACGAAATGAAAACATAAACAAAGGTTAAGCAATGAACAATTGAACAGAGGTTGTTTGAGTATTTAGTGTTGGGACGATAGTAGGTCATTTTCAGTTCTCAATTTCTTATATTTGAGTGGTCTGGAAATCCAGTGGCGAAAATGCATATGATCCGATATTAATTAATAAACTCGAAGACAAGAGATGGCAGACGAAGATTTAAATATCGATCCGATAGTGCGTGGATTCTTGTGTTTGTCTACAGCTGCGAACGTTCTTTGAAATAAATAATTTCTTCCTAAAGGTGTTGTCATTTAGGTAGGGGAAATTTGCATACATTTTCATTTTCGGTACTTTTGGTAGGAGTTGGATTCAGTCTGGCATTCAACTGTTAGCCCAGTTAGATAAAGTTAAAATGTAATTTCAACATGAAACATGGCCCAGGTTGAGGAATGAGTAAAAGCCCTATGTAATAAAGTTGAAATAGTATTCATTTTGAAGTTGAAAAAACAAGAACTATAGAAATTCATCCCCAACCCTGTAAAAGTACTTTTTCGGTACACCGAAACCATTGTTGTCCCTGGAGACAAGGACATCGAGGAAAGGAGCTTATCATTCGTCTCCTTCTCAGAGTAAACTTAATGTTAGGATGCTGGCTGTTAACAAAATCTAAAAACCGTTCTGCGTCCTGCTCGTGTCGGAACAGAGCAAACGTGTCTCTCTACCTCCGGTAAAACAAAGGAAGGCAGCTCAGGGGACAGTTTCCATGATGTTTATGAATATATTCGCCAAAGTGGGTCCCAGGTGGAGGGGGTTGCAATGGGGTCGCCTCTTTCTTAGTGCACGATAAAGAAAAACATTTTTTAATTACTGACTCGATAAAAAAAATATTACTGGAGACTGAAAATGGATAACCTTTCGTGTACGATGTAATTAGTTCTCAACAAATGTGGCGAAAATGCATATGACATATTAATTAATCTCGCGATCATAGAAGACTGTGTATGTGTGTGTGCTGGAATAACTGTTACTTTTTTTTTCTCTCTTGGAACTGTTCCGTTGAGATAAAGGAGACAGTTCATTCTGGTGTTGTTCTGTTACGTGCTTATCATATACGTTCCGTCTATTACATATGTCTCTTGTCGTTTTTCCCGGTTTATGGTATATTTCTTCGTTTTCTTTACTTTCATAAGAGCTAATATGAAATATATATATTAAACCATACAACTCATATTGATTAATATTTTTGGGCTTACTATGTATATGTACATATCTTATACATTATATACATATATATATATATATACATTCATACATATATACATATATAAACATATCTATATGATATATACACATATAAATATATATATATATATATATATATATATATGTATGTGTATATATATATATATATATATATATATATATATATATATATATATATATATATGTATGTATGTATATATATATATATATATATATATATATATATATATATTTATATATATATATATATATATATATATATATATATATATATATATATATATATATATATATATATATTGTATATACATACATACATACTCAAACGACAACAATGGACACCTCAACAATAAAACCACACATTAGACATGTCGAGCCTAGTGGCCAAATCGTCTGGCGCTCCCCAGCGCTACATAAGGAAAGCAGTAAACATAAAAGGAACCGCAAAACACAAAGGGTCAATTGTAAACCGAAAGTGTCGAACCTTCTTCTTTTATTTTCTTTTATTTTTTTATGTTATTTCTTCTTCTTTTTTTTATCCTGTAAGATTTTTCTTACGTGTTATGTTATTCTTTTGTTGTTGCCTTCCCGAAGGCGAGGCTCGTTCAGTTGGTTTCCGGCGTTTCACGGGTGAAATGTTTTGCCATAACAGTTTTCCGTTGCTTTGCTGTTGCCATTTTGCGGGCATTTCAAATTTCTTTCAGATTCGTCCCGAATTTAGGATTTATTAAAGTCTGAAAAGTTCTTGAAGTTGGCGTTGCTTGAACTGCTCGAGTATTTTAAGGATTTAGCAATGAAGTTTTTCAGATTTTTTCTTCCAGTGGTAGTTAAATACGACATATATGTAAGTATATATAGATATATAAATTATATATATATATATATATATATATATATATATATATATATATATATATATATATGTATATATGTATATGTATGTATGATGTATGTATGTATAATTTTAAAAGAGAGTGTTTGGTGTGCAGAAATTTTCACAGGCAATACGTCACCTAAATCAAAGTTAGTTCCATGGATTAAATCAGTGACCCTATAAGGCACATTTCCTGCCATATAAGTTTTATTTTACTCTGTATTTGAATTGATCATTTTTGAAAAGGTGTTTATATCTTTATTAGAAGTTATTCTTAAAAATTCTAATTTAAATGTTGGTTTTCCTCCCTGATATTCGATAAATACACCGATGTATGTATTCCGTAGATAACCATAGCTGATACTGAATGTATCCAATCTATTGTAATAGTTAGTTGTGAAAATTCTTAATTTTTTTTTTACAAATTACTGATATATTAATAACGTGTTTAATGAAAATGTTGAAGTTTTCCATATTGCCTCTTCTATAAAACCTACAACCTACATTTCAGAAAGATTTTCATTCTTAGAAAACTGATAGAAATTTAGAACCAACACTTCGCAAAAGTTAATATTCATAGAAAGCTGATATAAGTAAATTTTTTTTTTTTTTTTTATTTCACACAACACAGTCGAGAGCTTCCCTTCAGCTCCATTATTCATTGGAAAAATTCTCTAACAGCCGTCCCGAAATTGGTAAAAATTCATTTAGCTTAACGAGAATGCTCATTCATATTTTTTTTTTTAGGAATTGGAGCAGATTAATATTCGCCTACGTCAATTAATTGATACTGTCTACCCTCTTTTTTTATTTGTTTCTCTTTTTTGTTCATTTCAGTCTGTTTAGGTTTAGTAATGTTAAGTATGTAGAGGTAATAGATTTTTTGGGGGGTCTTACTGATGAGATATAGTAATTTTTAGAATTTTTAATATATAAAAATAACTTTGATGAAGTTCAGATCGGTAAACCTAACTGATTAGGATAATTCTTCACCAGTAGTTTTACAAGTGAGCCGTATAAAGCATCTAACAGGTATGAAAGATTAGTAATTGCATATAATGCATTATTGTTATTATTATTATTGCGGTAGATGAAACCTATTCACATGGAACAAGCACACAGGGGCCATTGACTTGAAATTCAAGCTTCCAGAGAATGTTGGTTTCAACCTCCCACACTGCGGCGGTAACTGATCCCGAAAAAGGGTTGCTATTTTACTCTGATGTGGGTATCGCAGTTTATACAACCATTACGTTTTTGTAGGCATATTTTATACCCCAGGAAAATCGTGTCAGTCTTAGAATATTTCAACATGAAGTAAAACTTAAAGCGTTACGGAATGGAATGGAATATAGAACTTTGGCCCAAGGCCAATCGCTGGGACCTGCGAGGTCATTCAGCGCTGAAAGGGGAAATAGATAGTCCAAAGGCCGAAGGGACGCTGCAAAGAACCTTAAGTAATGCCTACAGTGCACCGCATAAGGTGCACTGACGGCGCTACCCCTTTACCGGGTAGAACATTATGAATCATATATAGATCTCGAGAGATACGACACTTTTCTCATATATTATAATAGATCCATGAATATACATTTTGCCAAATAATTTTTAAATGGATTTTTTTTCTAATAAATAATGCAATATTGTTATCTTGGCATTTGTGGAACAGGCTCCCTGAGGTGGCGTAATTTGAACTTCAATAATTTGAACTTCAAAGTTCAAGCGAAGATGCAGTGCATTACTACACTTCATACAATTCTTGTTTTATAGTAATTTACTTACATTTTTTTCTATTTATTTATTAATTTGTTAATTTTTTTTTTTTTTAGTTTTAATAAGTGATCTCTTCTTTTGTATTTCTCATCACCTTCTGTTACTTCTTTCTAGTAAAATTCATATTCCTTCGGAAGCTTGAATTTCAAGTTAATGGCGCTTTGGCGGGCTTGTTCCGTATGAATAAGGTTCTTCTGGATAATAATAATAATAATAATAATAATAATAATAATAATAATAATAATAATAATAATAATAATAATAATGTGTGTAATGAAAATCCACAATTATATCGTAAATATATTACTGTGTAAAATAAACAAAGACTTTCGAACACTTGAACGGTGTTCCTCAACAGTGCTAACGTTGACACTTTAAAGTTAGCACTGATGAGGAACACAGTTCAAGTGTTCGGAAGTCTTTGTTTATTTTACATAGTAATATATTTACGATATAATTGTGGATTTTTATTACACAGATTGTTTTCCACGAAATTGTGAATCTCTTAGCAATAATAATAATAATAATAATAATAATAATAATAATAATAATAATAATAATAATAATAATAATAATAACGTGAAAGATAATTATTATAAAAGTATACCTCACACACATCCCGCACCTCCCTTGTTGGAGCCTTTATTTATTTATTATTTA
>NC_089762.1:39740890-39755890 GCF_040412425.1 Macrobrachium rosenbergii | reverse complement strand
TTTTTAGGTTTGTGTACAAGCTAAGGCCACATGAAAATCTTATGAGATTTTATAGTAGTAATACTCCTGTGATTAGTAATACTACATAAAAGTATATTTATAAATGTTTTATGCAATCCTTATAGAATTCTTGGTCCCATGAGAGCATTTGCAAGCAATCCCAGAATTTCAAGAAATTCTATGAGAGCATTTGCAAATAATTGCAACATTTCAAGGAATCACAATTTACCCCCATCCTAATTTGCTGTGCCGAATTGTTTCAGCCAGAATAAAAGACGTTGATTATCAAAACGTGACGTCATTTCAAAATAATGTCAATATTAACAGAATTCGAATAAAAAATGTTTGCAAGAGAAGGGAGGGAGACCGCAACATTCAGGTGAATAAAAAAAGAGGGATGAATTTAAAATGTCACGAGAGACTTGTCGCTTGATCCGCTTGTGAATCATTTGCTGACCAAGAAAGGCCTTTTGTGATTTATTGATTCAAATCGGGTGCAAATGCAATCTTGAGCGGTGAAATTGAATATGAGATTGCACCAAGAATTGAGAGATTGGACCATGCAAGAAGTCTTCTCGTGCATGTTTAAAAGCTGCCATCTTGTACTACAGTGTTATTTGTATGTGTGTATGTACATGTGTGTATTTATACACATATATATGTGTATGTATATATATATATACATACATACACATATACATATATACATAAATAAATATATATACTGTATATATATATGTAATATATTTATATATATGCAAAAAGATTCGGCAACCGTGTATAGTTTTGTATTTGTGGCGAAAAACAAAGGCTTTGTGACCCACGTAATTTATAGCAGGTTCTGAGTAGGTATATAAAGATGATTGAAATTTTTTTTTTTTTCACAAGGTTCAACTCGAAAAAGTAGGGAAGACTTACTTTGGGTAAAGCAACTGGCTTTCACTAATCTCTGGGTAAAAGATAGACCTTTTTTTCCCAGTATTTATTTAAATTGTGAAATGCCGCATAATTCAAAATTATATCAGCAAATTTTAAACTCCTTTTGTTGTTGTGAACTAGGCAATAAAAATTCAGAAATTTCATAAAATTTAAAGATGTTCTTTGCAGTGGTTGAAATTAACTTTGCCACTAGTTTTATATCATTCATCACTCCTTATACATTAATCCGTTTTTTTATTATTTTTACATTTAGTCGTTTATTATTATTTTTACATTTACAATATTTTGCGATGGTTGAAATTAACCTCGCCACTAGTTTTGTATAATTCATCACTCCTTATACATTTAGCTGTTTATTATTATTTTTACTTTTTCAGTATTTTGCAGTGGTTGAAATTAACCTTGCCACTGCTATTATATCATTCATGACTCCTTGCACATTAATCTGTTTTTACTATAATTTTTCGTTACAAATATTGATCAAACAAATAAGATCCTCACATCTGCTCCTTTCACTTCTTGTTCGCTTTAACGAGCGTACACTGTAAAATGCAGATGGAAGTTAGAGCAAATATTTATAAATCGTTAGGCACTTTAACGCCCCACTTCCACGCTGGTCGAATAAAAAGTAAACGGGAAAAGTCTGGGATAAAAAATATATAAATATATATTCTGTCTTATGGGAAAATTAAGGAGGTAGGTTCAGTGGCTTTTCCATCAGCGGGAGGAAGCAGATTTTCTCTTGCTGAGGGAAAATTGTGAGAACATTTTTTGTACAAAAGATACGTTACGAAAACCAATAAGAGTTTGATCACGACGGAGAAAGACGTATAAAGACTTTTGACAATTATTGATAGGTTATAACGTATAATAATTTTGATTGCGAAAGAGATATCATGAAGTTTTCGAAAAATTATTTTGATTGAAATAAGCAAACGTGAATCAGTGACGACATTCAGAAAGCTTTTGTGAAACTGTTTGCATTCATTATTTTTTTTTCAATGCGAAATTTATGATTTCGGAGATTAAATTGCAGAAACGTTTTACAAAAATTGTTGGTAGTTCATTACTCATATTGAAATAAACAAACTTAATCAGTGGCAGTATTTAGAAAGCTTTTTCAAAATTATTTATCTTCATTATCAGTCATAAAATTCATAATTTTAAAGATTTAAAAACTTAAACTTATTCGTAAGGATAATTGTACAAAGTTTACTAATTAATCGTGATTATGGAGATTAAAAAGCAGACACAAATTTGAAAAAAATAATTCTAAAACTTAAAAAACTTATTTCGTGCTATAACGAACATACAGTAAATGTGAAAAAACCCTCTTCGTCGTCCCATTGGTATACAGAGAGAGAGAGAGAGAGAGAGAGAGAGAGAGAGAGAGAGAGAGAGAGAGAGAGAGAGAGAGAAATATGTGATTAATGGCAGCGAAAATTGCCTGCCACGTTTAATGAACTATGAAATTAGGTTAACGGGAAATCAGGTCACATGACCTTAGAGAGAAAGGTTAATGTCATTTGTCAGTTGAGGTGATACTCATGTGATTCCATGAGACAGTTTTTTTTTAAGTTTTCTGTAAAAGAAAACCATAGAGATGGCTATTTGTCCGTCCTTCCGCAATCTTTCTGTCCGTCCGCAGATCTTAAAAACTACTGAGTCTAGAGGGCTGCAAATCGGTTTGTTGATCATCTACCTTCCAAACATCAAACATACCAAATTTCCGCCCTCTAGCCTCAGTATTTTTTATTTTATTTAAGGTTAAATTTAGCCATGATCGTGCGTCTGGCACCACTAAAGGTGCCAACAACACAGGCCGTGGCTGAGAGTTTCATACAGCATTATACGCTGTACAGAAAAATAGATTGCTCCGAAGAAACTTCGGCGCATTTTTACTTTTTCTTGAAAATCATATATTCTTTTGGCAACAATTTATTTGGCGTGAAGTTATGAGGAGGCTGAGAAAGTATAATTTTTAGTACAGTAGTTTAAATTTAATTTTGTAGTTAGAGAATTATCTTGACACTTCTATACAGACATTTAATATAAACAGGTGTTTACACACAAATGTAAGCCAGTGTAACATTGTTAACATAGCTTCTCACTCAAGTTGTGGCGTAGGTTTCTGAATATTTTACGAAATGTTTGTCATTTTCTTATAATCCCAAGGGGGTGTTACGCTGTTCACATTACTTATTTATCAATATCCTTCTTCTACCTCTTCTTCTCTCCTCTCTTCTATCTGTATTTCCCTTTACCTCCTCTTACTTCTTCCTAATGAACACTATGTTCTTTGGAAACTTGAATTTCAAGTCAGTGGCCCCTGTGGTGGGCTTGTTCCATATGAATAAGGTTCATCTTCTGAATAATAATAATAATAATAATAATAATAATAATAATAATAATAATAATAATAATAAAATCCGAGTGGATTTTGTTTAGCCTCCCCCGGGTGACAGCAGGGAAGACACGACACAGCCACCCACCCCCTGCAAACAGGTTTGTCTGCCCCGGGGGTGGGCCGGATAGGTAGTGGAACGGGAGAACGGGAGGGTAGGGGAGACATCCACCCTCCTCCTGCAAACCTGTTTGTCAACCCCCGGGTGGGGGCGGGGTAGGTAGGGGATCGGGAGGGTAGGGGAGACCAAGATCTATATAAACAGGTCTAACACTCATGAGCGGTGGGAAAAATGACGTCACTGGCGCCCGTCTTCCCTCTGTGTTGTCTGCTTCGCTTTGTTAAGTCACCCGTGTCAGTCGGCTATAGTTTGAGATTGCAAGCGGAAGCAAAAAGATTCTTGGTTTCCAATGCCCAATAATTGCTCAGTTTACGGTTGTAATAACCGTAAGGATAACACTAAAGGGCAGGGTATAAGCTTTTAAATTTCCTAAAGACAGTAAATTTAAAAATAAATGGCTTCATGCCTGTCACCGTGCTGATCACATCAACACGACGCATGCTGTCATTTGTTCAGCTCATTTCAATGATGATGATTATGAAGATGACCTAAAAGCAAGGCTCCTTAACACTTGTAGGAAGACCCTCAAATGTAATGCTGCGCCATCAAAGGCATTATATGAAGGTAAGCTGAAATTTGTATACTAATCATCATATTTACAGATGTGATAACAAACAAGTATTTGGCACCGTTAGGCTTGTATAGGACTTCAAAATTTCTGCAGTATTGATGCATTCTTTAAAATTTCTGCACTCTTGTTTTTATCAATGTTTGTGCATTGTACAATAGAAAGGTACAGACAATGTGCAATTAAAGGTATGTTTGCCATGGCAGGTTCAATACCAACATCGTCTACAAGAGAAGATCGGGCTAGAGGACGTAGCGGGAAAAGAAATGTTGAAGAAATGCTGTGCGCTCATACAGATGAAACTTCAGTTCCTGGAGAAAATGGCTATTCTGAAGATGAGGAGTATCACGTCAAGAATTACGAGACGAAATAAAAAGTTGAATCAACAGATCAAAGCTCTTGAAAAAGCGAATAAAGAATTGAGGGAATTACTTCAATTGAATGTTGAAAAACAGCTAGAGCATGCTTTGATGCCAATCTTAAGCAAGACACAAATTCAGGCTTTAGTCACTCAAAAAAGAGTCACTTGGACAGACAATGATATTTCCTCTGCCCTAACTTTGAGAAGCCTAAGTTCAAAGTGTTATAAGTATTTAAGGACAGTTGTTGGGTTGCCATTGCCCAGTGAGAGTTGCTTAAGTAATAGGGCAAAGGCATTCGAATGTGAGCCTGGTATTTTGCATTCCGTCCTAGCCTTGATGAATTCGAAGTCTAAAACAATGAGCCCCTGCGAAAAACTTGTTGTCATGTCAGTAGACGAAATGAGCATCACTAGTGAGTGGGTATATGATAAAAGATTAGATGAACTTTATAAGCCACACAACAAGTTTCTTGTTATAATGTTGAGAGGCCTAGTAGATAAATGGAAACAACCAATTTTTTATAGTTTTGAAAATTTTGATGTACAAAATATACTTCTTGACTTGATAGCTTATATTGAGAAAGTAGGATTTAATGTTGTAGCTCTGGTGCATGATTTAGGACCAAACAATTTAAGAATCTGGAAAAAACTAGGATAGATCCCATACAGGGTCAAGTTTCTTTTAAAAATCTGTGTGCAGATCGGAGTGTGTTTGTATTTGCTGATGCACCTCACATGATTAAGTTGATAAGAAATAATTTTTTGGAGCGTGGGTTTTACACAGATAGAGGAGACTTTATTTCATCTGCTTTATACGAGAAATGTTGAATAAAACAGAAAATGAATACACTTTAACACCAAAACTGACTCCAAATCACCTTAATGTGTCAGGAACTCAAAAGCAACGTGTAAAATATGCAGCTCAGTTAATGTCCAAAACATGTGCTAATGCTGTAAAGTTTCTAGGAGAGAAAGGTTTAATTTCATCCCAGAACTGGTTGGTGACAGCTGAGTTCATAGATTTAGCAAATGACTGGTTTGACTTGATGAATTCCAGTGAAATGTATGGGGATGTAAAATCAAGAAATGCTTATGGTGTGGGTATAGACTATCAGAAAGACCTTTTGGGTAGGATGGAACACATGATGAGAACTATGAGAGTGAAAGGTCATGCAAGTCGTTATTTAGGCTTTCAGAAAGGTATTATTCTTTGTAGCAAATCTTTGATTGGACCGTTTGATATGTTGAGCAGCTTATTTGGTCTAGATTATATAATGACCCGAAGGATCAATCAAGACTGCTTGGAACATTTTTTGGATTAATTAGGCAGATGCATGGTCCTCATGAGTACCCCAATACTTTGAGTTTCAAGTATCGACTCAGATCATTTTTACTGGGAAGGAAACAAAACTCTTTAGTTATAAGACTAACTCATTCTCAGAAAATGACGATTCTCTCTGCATACCTGGTGAAACGTTAGTTAGAATAAAGTGCCTTCGAATGATGATGAAAATGAACGAGAGTTAGCATTAGAACTCTGCATAACCAGCATTTTGTTCGAAAATATCGACATTGAAACTGAAAATAACGATGCAGGGATCAGTTTAGAATTTTCTGATATAACCAGCTTATCAAATAAACCCCATGATGTTATTGAGGAAGAGTCTTTATGCTATATAGGAGGGTATATCGTGCAAAAAATTTGTCAACAAGTATCCTGAAATAGGGGAGAAAGCCTGCAACACTGACCCTGGGAAAAAATGGATAGACTTTGTGAATAGGGAAATTTGCATGTTCCATCACAAAAATTCATGGGACAATTAAAATTAATGAGGCAAGTCTTTAAGGCCATCCATGGTGACACGCTCAGGGAAGGAAAGGATTGTGTCAAAAAGCTGACATCTGAGTTGCAGATGACGGTAAGAGATGTTCCTACTGAACTTTTAAATTTTTTTTGCAAAGATAAGTGTTTTCTTCAAAATGAGGTACCTGAATAGGGCTATGAGGATAAACAAATATGATGCTTCTAAGACGAGAAAAAGATGAAAAAGTCGTGTGATAAGATACGAAAGAAAGAGGGAGAGAAATCAGTTGGTTAGGTAAAGTACTGTATAGCTATAGAATTATTGGCATATGCAATGACATTTCTATGGAATATTCCTTAAAGTAAATCATGTATATTAGAAACTCTGAAAATAAAATGTATTACAGACACAAGAGCTATTTTTAGCTAAAAAAACTTATATTCTATCAACTTGCGGAAAACTCCATACGCCTCATAAGAGAGATCACGGTACTGGTGGCGCGACGGGCGTCGGTGACGTCATAGCCTCTCGGGAGTGTTAGACCTGTTTATCTAGATCTTGGGGGAGACAGCGCTCGCGCCAACAAGCTCGTAATAATAATGATAACAATAAAAACCCGATATTCATGTTGCTATGCACAGCTTTCATTCTTTATTATAGCACGATACCGAAAAACGCATATTATTTCGCCAAGGCGCTTCACGAAAATTAAACCAATTAGCCCAACGCTGCACTTCAAAGCCGAGTTAACATTCTCAGGCAGCCCCCAATATCTCTCGAGTATTCTATATATCTCAGTGCTGGAAGGAAGGCGAGTTACACTGGACTGCTGGATCTTCCAAAGCAGAAATTATTTAGAGTGTATACTGTGCGGATTGCTAGAAATCCCCCCCACCTACCGCTTGGTGCGTTTGGGCAGAGAGAGAGGGAGAGGGAGAGAGAGAGTACTTATGTATATATTTATTTATTTGTTTATTTATTTATTTAATTTATTTAATTATTTACGTATTTTTTTATCTATTCATTAATTTGTTATTTCATTTTTCCTTTCTCGTAACTGATCTCTCCTTTCTGTATTTCTTGTTATCTTCTGTAACTTCTTTCAAATAAACACCGTTTTCTTTGGAAGCTCGAATTTCCAGCCAATGCCCTTGCGGGCTTGTTCCATATGAATATGATTCAGTAATAATAATAATAATAATAATAATAATAATAATAATAATAATAATAATAATAATAATAATAATAATAATAATAATAATTAAAATTGGGGACTTCTGGGAAGCTGTGAAGATTAACAGAGGCCGAGATGAGGTAAAATAGTCAGAAATATATATAGAGAGAGACTGGTGCTACGTAGGAAATGTTAGGCCTGAATATAATCTGTCCCGAAAATGAAATTCTAGATTGTTTAAATAATTTTTGGAGTGCTCATGTTAGTTTGCACTGAAATGCGGTCAAATACGTCATAAATATATAGAGGAACGGATGTTAAGGAGAAAATATTAGGCTTAAAAAGTATATAATACGAAAATTAAAATCTAGATAGTTTAAACACTTGATGGAAGTGCGTATGTTAGTTTGCACAAAGAGGAATGTTGAGATGGAATGTGAAACAGTTATTAGTGTAACAATGTTGTTTGACCTGATGTGATTAGATGAGAATCCTTTAGTAATCATTGTTTATGCTCGTGGTAAGAATTTTAATGAAAAGTTTACTAACAACTCTTTGGCAAATATTAATCCAAAGTGTAAATAGTATACCTGTCAAAAAATTTTAATCATTACCTACAAAATAAAGGCAATCTCTCTCTCTCCATAGCCATTGATCGTGACAATAGATATATTTATAAAAATAATAGCCATCAGTGTGAAATTTCAGGTATACTTGATGATGGGAAGCTTTATCAACAACCTTGTGTTAAAATATATTCGTAATTATGATATATAATCAATGTTGAGAATTAAATAGTAATTACATATGAATAAAGTTTTCATATTTTCTTAAATATTCTTTAAATTCTGTCGCCACAATTAACATTTGCAATATAGTGGTAAACATTTCAATGTAAAGAAGTTTGTTACGTAGCTGAGCCTTCTGCGTAGGTGTCAGCGGCCAATGTTCTGGAAATTAACTGCACAGAAGGTTCATCCATGATACACAGTTAAAGTATGAGAATGGTAGTGAGTGATCTCCCACTATTTCTTGGGAGACATTGTGTGTGTGTGTGTGTTGTGTGTGTATGTGTGTGTGTGTGTGTGGATATTTTTTTATACATAAACAACAGTATGCTTCCTTCCAAAGATTACATTTCTTTTTAAAAAATTTTAATAACTTCCATTTATTAATTTCCGTGCTGCCCGTTCTTTTTCATTTTGCAAAACATCCAAAAATACTTTATTACCAGAAACCATCATTGCTGAGAATACGACGAGAGAGAGAGAGAGAGAGAGAGAGAGAGAGAGAGAGAGAGAGAGAGAGAGAGAGAGAGAGAGAATGTTTTTGACAAGTCTGAGGAGTTCTACAAATGAAGAAAGTTTTGATTAAGGCGAGTCAAATTTCCACATCCAAAGTGAACTACCGCCGGGAGAAGTGAACCAATTTCTTGGGCAAATATGGTCTTTATTATAAATAATATTCATAGGTAACGATGATATTAATCTTTAAACTTGTTACTGTGTTCACATGTTTGGGATTTTCATTTAAATTTTTTATGTAAGTTTTATTAAGTAAGTCTTAATATCCATCTTCTGGGGAAGAACACTGGGCCTGTTTACTCTTCAGTAGTAAATTTTGTTTCGGGTGGTTGGTCGACTGTGGTTGGTTAAAGCTAGGATAGAGATTCAGAAGGATGTGGGGCTGACAGCCTCATCCTCCCCCAAAAATTGGCTGGAGGCCAAAAGGCTAGCCATCTCTGGATCTGTATATATAATGGAAAATAAGGTGTTTCTATATATATATATATATATATATATATATATATATATATATATATATATATATATATATATATATATATATATAAAACCAAACCACCTCAATATATATATATATGTATATATATATATATATATATATATATATATATATATATATATATATATATATATATATATATATATATATATATATATATATATATAAAATATATACAAATATACCTCAATATATATATATATATATATATATATATATATATATATATATATATATATATATATATATATATATATATATATATATCACCATCACAAAGCATCCACCATAATCAAAAACTGTCCAATACCGAAAAATTATATTCCAAAACCCCAAAAATTACTTTACTAGAAAATTTAATTAACAGATGAAGATTATATTAATGGGTTGCAGGCTACCTTAAAAAAAAAATTTTTTTCTAGACGACTAAAAATTAGAACGTCATATGAACCTCTGAATTTTTGGGGGTCACAGAACAGGGAAAAGCTAAATTGCCAATCAAAAGGCTCTCTTGGTGGATGGAGAGGCTTTGCGCATATAGAAAAAATTAAACTCTCCAACTTTAATTAATTGAGACTGCAGAGAAAGTGATTTTCATTGCACGTATGAGCAACGTATTGCATATACATAACATATTGACAGACACATAACAAAACCTAACAGAAATCGATACAATAAGTTCATTTAGATATCTTTTTATCTTAAATAATAAAAAAAACTACTTGGTGATAATGGAAAGATGCTGCAGAAACTGCGAAAATAGAGAGTAATTTGCCTCTTATATATATATATATATATATATATATATATATATATATATATATATATATATAATATATATATATATATATATATATATATATATATATATATATATATATATATATAAGGTTAATTAAATGAAGTATAATTTACTTTTTGGGATATAAATATTAAAGGTAGCGAGAGGTTATTAATTTCCTCGTCTGTGTTCTGGAAAATTGTTGAAGATGCTCTGGAAATATATATATATATATATATATATATGAAATTTTTTTTATCACACCGTGATTTTTATACAATCATGAAGCTACAAATGTCGCTTAATATCGAAATTTACCTCAGTATATCTCCGTTGGAGAATTGTCGCCGAAGGGGAATTTATATAAGTGATAAATGAATTGGAATCGTGGGGACACGAACCCGCGACGAAAGCCTATTCAGCGACTCCAGTTGACGTAAACCATTGGCTCAATGGTTTACGTCAACTGGAGTCGCTGAATAGGCTTTCGTCGCGGGTTCGTGTCCCCACGATTCCAATTCATTTATCACTTATATAAATTCCCCTTCGGCGACAATTCTCCAACGGAGATATACCGAGGTAGCGTGAATTTCGATATTAAGCGACATTTGTAAGCTTCATGATTATATATATATATATATATATATATATATATATATATATATATATATATATATATATATATATATATATATATATATCTATAGTACATACATACATACATACATACATGCATACATACATACATACATACATACACACACTAGGTCAAATTCCAGTTGCAAGGTATGACTGGCTAACGATTACCAAAAACTAACCCTCCCCACCCCAGAAAAAAAAAGAGCACAGCACTGCAGCCATTTTTGGCGCTTCCCAAAATAACCAATTCGAGTCGCTTCATTCAAGTCGTGAATAAATTTTTAAGGTCCCCTATGAACATGTAGACAAATACGATTTGATGTCCATTACTGACTCCTTTTCTTGATTAACTAAGTACTTATTGATTCACTGAATATGTTCCTGTTCCAAAATCGCTCTCTCTCTCTCTCTCTCTCTCTCTCTCTCTCTCTCTCTCTCTCTCTCTTCTCTCTCTCTTTAGATCTACTTTGCCATGAATTTACTGCAGGAGCAAATAGCCTCATTTCCGTTTTCTGCTACGGTTGATTTCTTGTCTCTTTTCCGCATTGCATACCATAAATTTCCTTTTTTTATGCAGGTCATGTATCTGACATTGCTCTCTCTCTCTCTCTCTCTCTCTCTCTCTCTCTCTCTCTCTATTTACTTACCAATATTTACTTAAAGATGACCACCTAGACTTAATTTTGACTCGTCATCCACACTTTGTGGTTGCTAAACTGACTGTTGCAGTTGTTGTGATAATGGAATACGATCTCATATATGTTATTTTTGTAACTGATATACTGATAATTCAATGCTGTAATTTTTTCTGTTGATTTCTGATGTACTGTAAGTAACTGCTAATATGTAACTTTGTTTGACGTCTTTGGGCGTAATAAATTTATTAAATAAATAATCTCTCTCTCTCTCTCTCTCTCTCTCTCTCTCTCTCTCTCTCTCTCAGTAATGTATGCTGCAATGAATACTGTTAATTTTCCTTTTGAACAAAGGACCATGCTTTCATTCACTCCCCCGTTTTCTCTCTCTCTCTCTCTCTCTCTCTCTCTCTCTCTCTCTCTCTCTCTCTCTCTCTCTCAGCAATATTTCTACAATGAATTCTGTTAATTTTCTTTTTGATTCAAGGACCATGGTTTCACCTCTCTCTCTCTCTCTCTCTCTCTCTCTCTCTCTCTCTCTCTCTCTCTCTCTCTCAGCTCAGCAATATTTCTGTAATGAATTCTGTTAATTTTCTTTTGATTAAAGGAATTCTGTTAATTTTCTTTTGTTTAAAGGACCATGGTTTCACCTCTCTCTCTCTCTCTCTCTCTCTCTCTCTCTCTCTCTCTCTCTCTCTCTCTCTCTCTCTCATTACTTCTTTATTATGGCTTGCAGAGTTCACTTTAGACTACACTAACTTCGACTTCGCCCACGAAAATGGGAAATGTAATAGAATCAGTGACCCCGCCTTGTTCTCCAAAGCACTAACAGCCAATTTCTGGTATGTGTAAAGACTTACGACAAATATAGAAGTCTGAATTTGGGTAATGGTTCAAGCAAAAGCTGATATAAATTAGGGAAAAGTGGACTAGAATTATTATTATTATTATTATTATTATTATTATTATTATTATTTATTATTATTATTATTATTATTATTATTATTATTATTATTATTATTATTATTATTCAGAAGATGAACCCTATTCATGTGGAACAAGCCCACCAAAGGGGCCATTGTCTTGAAATTGAAGCTTCCAAGCAAAAGATAAATGAACAAATTTATAAGTAAATAGATAAAAATGTAAGCAAATTATTATATACAAGGAGGATTGTTTTAGGGTAGTAATGCATTAAGGTTGCAGTTACACATCTTCAGGGAGACTGTTAGGTTAGGTTAGGTTAATTAGCAGAAGCTAAGAATAATTTGACGGAGCAGATTAAACCTCAAATAAAGAAACGTGTTGAAATGAAAAAGTCATATGAATAAAGAATGAGAGTACACGAACTGCAAATTAAATTCTACTTCTGGCAATACTGCTCACAATATAAACGAGGAAATCGCACTATAGGCTCTATAAACTTGTCGCCTCTATCGCGTCTCCGAAGAGCTCTACTCTATTAAAGTTTTAAAACCAATAGAAAGTTGAATAAGTCTTGAAAAGCCCTGGCCGCCATCTGAGTATTTTTTTTTCATTTTTTATTTACACAACTTTTCAATTAAAGCAAAAGAAAGTTTTGCTCCAACTTACAAAAACTAATGTCAGAGGCTGTAATAGCGACTCTTTTTTTTTTTCTTCACTGCTAGCCATCCTCTCTCTCTCTCTCTCTCTCTCTCTCTCTCTCTCTCTCTCTCTCTCTCTCTCTCTCTCTCTCTCGATTCTTGTATTTACCTTGACTCGGGCCGTTTCCTTCGAACTGCAAGGAATTAAACTTGCTCCAACTTTAAAGACTCATAGCCTCGTCACAGACGGAGGAGGAGGAGGAGGAGGAGGAGGAGGAGGAGGAGAAGGGGAGGGAGGAGGAGGGGAGGAGGACCCTCCCCCCCACAAACAGCCACACACTCCCATAACCTGATGTTGATAGTCTCTTAGATGTCACAATGAGGGACGCTTGTTCCCAGCCTCTCTCTCTCTCTCTCTCTCTCTCTCTCTCTCTCTCTCTCTCTCTCTCTCTCTCTCTCTCTCTCGGAGACCTTATTTTCCCCCTGGAATGGAGTGTCTTTATGAGATTCTTTATGCAAATTGCAAATGGAAAGGGATCGTATCATGGTGGGGGATGGGGGAGTGAGATGATCGTCGTCTGGAGATCTTTGGTCTTCTTGTGTTTCATTAATGTTTTTTTTTTTCCTATCAATTCTTTTTCCTTTAAATGGTACCACACAGTTCATACAGGTTTAGTGACATCTGATGAGAATAACTTGTTGTGCGTGTAGTAATTTCATTATTTATGCGATTTTTTTTTGTATGTGAGAGAGATTCGTTATTTATGTGAATGTGTGTGTGACGATATTCTTTGTATATATGATCAAATCTTCACACAAAATCCTGTCAGTGAAAATATATTTAAAGTCTTCAAAACCACCCCCTCCCTTCCCCTCCCCTCTCCCCTCCCAATCCCCTACCTCTACCCCTTCCCCTCCTCCTACCCCACCCCTACCACTCCACATCCTCGCACCTCCTAATGAAATTAATCCGGTTTAAACGTGGGATATACTCCTGTCACTTTTCAAGAGGTGGCGGGGGGGAACGGTGGGAAATCCTCCCCCTTCCACTGAGTTGCAGCTTCAGGGGAAGGGAGGGGGAGGCGGGGGAGGACCTCGTATTGGTGTGGACTGCATGCGGCCGAATCACAGCAGTCAGGAGACGTGACACAGGAATTTCCAATAAAGGCATCACGACCCCGGAGGGAGGGAGGGAAAAAACGAAAAAGGACTCTAAGACCCCCTTTCGCTGCTGACTTTCCCACCTTTCCCCCACCTTTCTCCCTCTCCCCCTCTACCCCTTCCTTTCGCACACTTCAGGAGAGGGTCGATCGATCCCAGGGTGCAGTGACAAGTGTTTATTTTATGAATTTTCATACGGCAGTTTCATTTGTTTGTTAGTTTTGTTTTAGGGAAGGTTTTACTCTGAAAAATGTCTTTGCATTCAAAATGAAATGTGTTTGTGATGGTATGTAATAGGTGGTCATTCTGTATATCTCAAAAGAGATATTATTTGTGTTTGTCTTTTAGAGGTCTACCAGAATGGCAGACACAGACAGAAAGCCTTAGACAGACGGTAAGATGCTATACAATACATGGTCATTGCAGCGCTTTGCTAGACGTTACTGGTAAACAGAAGATCAGATTCCGTACATTAACCTTTGCAATACTATGCTGGGGGAGTATTGCAAAAGGCTAATGTACGGAATCTAACCTTCTGTCTAATGGCATTTCTATCTGTCTGATGTGATTGTGGCAGACCTTTTAAAGACAGAAATAATATCTCTTTCGAGATATAAAAAAATATATATTGGAAACTAAGATTTTTGGAGGAATAACCGCTCCGACATACTGACATAAGCTTTTATTTACTCTGCATCAAATCAGATATGTTGGAATCTCGTCAAGAAATTAGCTTAATCCCAGAGACAAATTGATAATTTGAAATCCGTCACATTTTAGAGTTTTGCCCATCTTTGTTCTCTGTTTTTTTGCATTGATGATTTTCAGAATACTATTTACCAGGAATGCGAAGGAAATAGGCAAAGTAAATGAAAATGAAATTA
Organism: Macrobrachium rosenbergii; assembly: GCF_040412425.1. NCBI lineage: Eukaryota > Metazoa > Arthropoda > Malacostraca > Decapoda > Palaemonidae > Macrobrachium > Macrobrachium rosenbergii. The sequence continues at coordinate 39,741,050 of NC_089762.1, read as the reverse complement.
CGTGAAAAACAATGGTTCCTAACAAGCATTTGTTTTGATTAATGTGTTCATTGTCACAAAATCACAGAATCGTCCGGGAAAAATAATACAACTTTAGGTTATCTCAGATCGAAAACTGCTGATTAGGCGAATTTAACAGAAAAAGATATTTTCAAATAAT
>NC_089762.1:39718390-39733390 GCF_040412425.1 Macrobrachium rosenbergii | reverse complement strand
ATTTGAGCCGAAACAGAATCCAAGGAATAAGAATTAAACAGTAGTGAGAGGAGATTGCACCGCGTTTCAGTTTTACTTTCAGATTCGGTTTCATTCGACCATATACATAACTTACTCAGACGAAGATTAAAGAAAATTTTTTGAGCCAAAACAAAAGGGATATAACAGAAAATGAACTAGAATATAAAGTGAATATGACTTATATGTTAAAAAAAAATAAGTAAACAGAAAACATTTTGAGCTAAATAAGTGAATTGAAATGTGAAGTAAATATGAGTTACATGTTGAAAAAATGGAAGTAAACAAATCTTTTTGAGCCAAAACAAAATCTAAGGATAAAGTCCCTGAGTGAATTAAAATATAAATTAAATATGACTTATATGTTAAAAAAAATATAAGTAAGCAGAAATCTTCTTGAGTCAAAGCAGAAGCTAAGGAATAAGTCGCTAAGTCAACTGAAATGTGAAGTAAATATGGCTTACATGTTAAAAAAAAATATAGGAAAACAGAAAATTTTTTGAGCCAGAACAAAATCCAAGTGAATCAGAAACAAGCCAGTGAGTGAATTAGAATATAAAGTAAATATGATTTATACGTAGACAAACCGCAAGAAAGCAGGAGAGTGTAATGATTTAGTAACTGGAATGTTTCTGAAAAAGATCTACTAGACATTATCAAAGTTAGGAGAACTCATATTTTTTTACAATCACGATCAATAATCATTGATCAGCTGTGCTCTCAAAAATAATAGATTTTACAAGGGCCAACTATTTCATAGTATAAGTAATAGTTATGTTCAACTTAATTTGACTATGGAAAAGGGGCCTGAATTTTTTATAACAAGTAGTACTTTATCTAGATCATTTTCATAATAACTAAAAATGATTTTCGACTCGTGAAATTTTCAAGATGATACAATAAAGAAATAACGACCCCAAAACAACACATGACCTTCAGCAATGGAAAGAATTGAAGAAACAAACAAAAACTCGTATATTTATCGGTGATGGAAAGAATTAAAGAAAGAAACAAAGAATCGTATATTTATCAGTGATGGAAAGAATTATAGAAAGAAGCAAAGAATTGCATATTTATCAGTGATGGAAAGAATTATAGAAAGAAGCAAAGACTCGTATATTTATCAGTGATGGAAAGAATTATAGAAAGAAACAAAGAATCGTATATTTTTCAGTGATGGAAAGAATTGTAGAAAGAAACAAAGAATCGTATATTTTTCAGTGATGGAAAGAGTTATAGAAAGAAACAAAGAATCGTATATTTATCAGTGATGGAAAGAATTATAGAAAGAAACAAAGAATCGTATATTTATCAGTGATGGAAAGGCTTATAGAAAGAAACAAAGAATCGTATATTTATCAGTGATGGAAAGAATTGCAGAAAGAAACAAAGAATCGTATATTTATCAGAGATGGAAAGAATTATAGAAAGAAGCAAAGACTCGTATATTTATCAGTGATGGAAAGAATTACAGAAAGAAACAAAGACCCGTATGTTTATCAGTGATGGAAAGAATTATAGAAATAAACAAACACTCGTGTATTTTAATCTCCTCAGCAACTGTAGTGGATAAGTGGCATGCTCTCTTGTAGGCGGACACGACTGAAAGCTCGATTAAAACTATCCGCATTCCTCACTGGTTTTCAAACGCTGCGGAATACCAATTTCATTTCCTCAAAAACAAAACGGATATAGTTTCACGGCCCGAGACCACTTTCCGCCTTCCCCCTTTCCAATAAAAAAATAAATAAAACAAGTGGGTTACGGGGTAAAACACTATCCAGTAATAGGACCTCCTCCCCCCAAAAAGTATAAAAAAGTGGGTTACACAATAGAATACAGTCCAGAAAAGGACCTTTTCCCCCACAAAAAATAAATAAATAAACGAATAAAGTAAGTGTGTTTCGGGGTAGAATACAACCCCATAAAGGGACATCCTCCCCACCCCCCAAAAGTTAAGTGGGTTATAGGATAGGTTATAATCCAGTAAAAGGACCTCCCCACACGACCCACCGCCCCGCCCAAATAAACGAGTGGGCTACAGTAAAGGGAACCCCCTCTTAAAAAAAATAAAGAAAATAAGAGGGTTACTGGGCAAAATACAGTCCAGTAAAGGGACCTCCTCTCCCCCCCCAAAAAAAAAAAAAAATAAAACAGGTGGGTTACAGGCTACAAAAAACCAATAAAGGGATCTTCGCCCGCCAATAAAAAGTTATAAGAAGTTGGTTTCAGGATGGAATACAAATCAGTAAAGGGACCTCCTCCCCACTTAAAAAAATGACAAATTAAGTAGGCTACAGGGTAGAATGCAATCCCCCCCAAAAAAAATATATATATAAACAAGTGGATTACAGAGTAAAACTCAGTCCAGTAAAGGGAGCTCCCCCCCAAAAAAAACATAAGTAAAGCAAGTGAGTTACAGGGTAGATAGAGTACAATCCAGTAAAGAGACCCCTTCTCTCTTTTTCACTCGAGAAAGCACAAACACGTATTGAACGGGACTCCGCGTTCTTGATGCAATAAGAGATAGGAGGAGGATGTTTGTCGTAATGTAATGAACAGCAGTAGAGCCGTTTAAGATTCTCCTTTCCTCACAGCCCATAAACAGAAGCAATGTTGTGTCCCGTAGGCCCCAACCGCGGAATTAGATTCAAACCATGAACACTGGCCGGGAATATTACCTACCATTTGTCAATGCAAATTCGCGGCTTAAGTGCGCCCATAATTTCTGGCTCTTTCTCCTGAAGGAGGAGGAGGAGGAGAGAATTTCTAGCTAGGGGCGCAGAAAAGCCATAGCCCCCTCTCCCCCACCCCAACGAATGGTTTGTCCCCGGGCTTTCAAATTGTAAGGGGTTTTCTTTATAGCAAAGCGTTCTGCAGTAATTCTGGACCGTAATTCTCGTGGAGATGGCTTTATCGTCTTGAGTGTCTCTGGGAGCATAAGATGTCTGAGAGAGTGTTATCATTTTGAAAATTTTCTCTCTCTCTCTCTCTCTCTCTCTCTCTCTCTCTCTCTCTCTCTCTCTCTCTCTCTCTCACAACACATACACATATATATATATATATATATATATATATATATATATATATATATATATATATATATATAGATTTATATTTAAATATATGTATGTATACACATATATATATATATGTATATATATTATTTATTTATATACACACACACAAACATTAATTCATATATACCAATGAATTGTTGAGTCATTTCGCCTTTACAGAACTGAAGTGTAGATATTAGAAGCCAATAAAATTAAAATACTCAGACACACAAGTTTACTTGCTTCTATCACACGTAGAGCAACAAGCACTGAAAGGATAAAAGACAGGCATGTAAAGGTGGACGAGTATTTTAGAAATAAAAAGAGTGTAAATCTAACACGTCGAGAGAAACGAGAACAGCGGAAGTCGTAGAAGGTGTAGCGAAGGCGCTATGGAGAATGATAATGTAACGGAAGAGTCTTAATAACCAGGAAGCGAGGTAAATAGCCCTGCGTATGTGTGTGTGTGTACGTGTGTGTGTGTGTGTGTGTGTGTGTAGGCGTGTTCGATGCGCTACTAATGAACATTCTGTGTAGGTCTGCAAAGTGGCAAATGCGATGTGTAAGGTGTCTGGATTGGATGAATGTAGTGCTGGCCTGTTTCTGTGAGTGTGTGTTTTTTTTTTTTTTGAGCCACTAATGTGCATTGAGTGAACGTAGTGGATTAATGTAGTAGTGGGCTTTTCTTTTCTAGGAAGCCGCTCCTTACTCTAGAAGGACAAAGAGAGAGAAGGTTAGAAATGATAAAAAAAAGAATATTGTAGCTATTACGTAAAAAATTAATTATTATGTACGTGATATCCTAATAAATGGAGAGAGAGAGAGAGAGAGAGAGAGAGAGAGAGAGAGAGAGAGAGAGAGAGAGAGAGAGAGAGAGAGAGAGAGAGAGAGAGAGAGAGAGAGAGATAGAATTTTTAGAAGTGCCATTTTGCGCTGCCCGTGAATACATTTTACACATTTGCAACAGCAAGAAAAATGTAAAATAATATTGTTTTATATCATTACAGGTACCAAAACTTGACCGGCATTCGTGTGGCGCTATTAACAATGTATTTGCGAATTGCACTCGTCAGTTTCACTATTATGTATCATTTTCTCTTTTCTTTTCTGAATTTTCGATAATCCCGTAAAGTTTGGTTTCGTCTGACAGTATAGACGCTGTCAATTATTTATCTAGCCCTCCGCTCGACTGTGTAAGAATTACGATTTTTCTAAAGGTCCACGAAACATCAAAGTTTTAGAAATGTAAGAAAAAGATTGTGTCGTTTGTCATCATGAAGATGTTTACTTAAATATTCTGAAAAAAAAAAAATAAATAAATAAAATAATCATAATTCTCTGAAAATTTTTTGAGTATCATATATACATATATATACACACACACACACATATATATATACACAGTATAAATATGTGTATATATATGTATATATATTCATATATATATGTATGTATGCATGTATATATATTCACACACACACACATACACACACACACATATATATATATATATATATATATATATATATATATATATATATATATATATATATATATATATATATATATATATATATATATATATATATATATTTTACTATTCCACACAGTTTAATCTTCAGAACTCGCAACAACACAGAGCCATTGATCCTCACGAAACGTGCAGATAAACCTTTTACGACTAAAAAGATTAAAAGAGTGAATTTTTCAAATTAAATTCATGATTCCTACCCCTCTGTTGCAAGCAACGATCTACAAACACAATCTATCCTAATTGAACAAAGAGTCATATAATTTGATTGTTTCAGATTTATACGTATAAACCGTAGTTGTTTTTTTCACATAATGCGATGCAGTTTTTACCCAGTTCCAGTCTTTTCTTTATTTTTGTTGAAATTCGTTATTATAATTTCGTACTGCTCTTAAAATCGAATAGTATAACAATTTTTCCTGTGGGAATGTTTTGTGCGCACGCTCGTGCTCGCGGGCTTTCGTATTACGCATGCAAGGTTTTTGGTATGAAACTGGGTATTCCTTTCAAAATGTGTATAATGAGGATTTTGGGGTACTAATCATGATGTTTTCAAATTGCAATATGGTTCAGTTCGTTTGTAGTCCAGCAATGTTTCAGCAGATACCTTTTCTCCAATTGGCATGCACTCGTGTATACACACACACACACACACACACACACATATATATATATATATATATATATATATATATATATATATATATATATATATATATATATATATATATATATATATATACATATATATTTATACATACATATACATTATACGGTATATACACACATATATATGTGTATATATACATATAAAATACTTTTATATATATATATATATATATATATATATATATATATATATATATATATATATATATATATATATATATATATATATATATATATATAATCATATTTTTTTGGTGACAGTTATTGCCTGCTAGTTCTTGTCAGTAGCAGTTGACTCTCGAAAAGTACAAAGTATTATAAGCACTAGATGTTATTCTCTGACTTAACTCGCCGTGATTGCTTTGCTTTTTAACCTATCAAGTTTCGGAAATTGTCTTTTAATTGTCCAGTCATCGCTGAATCCAATCAAGATTTAATCAAATAATAAAACCAAAACTTGGTTACCAAATAAAAGCATACGTTATTTTCCGGGTCTGCAATAAGACACTGAATAGACAATATTAATATTAAGACACCGAACGTACCCCTCTTTAACCAACAGCCAATCAGAATCGACGTTACAAACGAGTAAAGGAATCTCACCAATCGTGGGATCTAAGACAGGTGAATTAAACTGATAAAATGGACTTCGATATGTGTGGTTTCGTTCATTTAACTTAAGTCTGTATTTTGCCTCTGGCTCGATATGACCGCTCTTAATTGAAGGATATTGGTTTCCACGGTTCGTTAAAAGGCCCTTTATAGATATTAGTCTTAGAGAATCTCCTATCGCTCCCCCCGGGGCGGGGGGCGGGGGCGGCCGCTGTCAAACCTCTCTAGGTACGCGTTTTGTTTCTTCAGTTACATACGCGACTCAATCAGGTTGGGTCGAGGAGGAAAATTTCCACCCTTGATAGAGAGAATGTGACTGGATGTCTAATAAAGGGAAGGAGAGAGAGAGAGAGAGAGAGAGAGAGAGAGAGAGAGAGAGAGAGAGAGAGATTGGATATTGCTATATCTTCACTCGAAACCTTTCTACTGTTCAAATTTGGAATTCTCTGGAAGAAAAGATGAAAAATTCAGATATGACATCAGTGTGAAGTGTTAATCTATACCAATATCGAAGATGGGATTTGGACAATGTACGAGTATTAAGGGTCAGTTTTTTTTATTAACTTGGGTCCAGCAGTACTTTAGCATTGCCGTTTAGTCTTTTTATATATATATATATATATATATATATATATATATATATATATATATATATATATATATATAGTCTGAATTATTTTTATTTAAAATCTGTAAAGTAAAAAAATTTTCGTACAGATTTGTGAACTTAAAGTTTTGATATCACATGTTAACATTTTTGTTACCTTTGTTACGCATGTTGTCATGCAGGGAGATCGAGGAAGAAAATGGATTTTTGATATTTTTTATTATTTATTAATTTAATTCGGTCAACATGAGTATATACAGTATGTTTTCTTCACCTACATTTATGCTTAATAGAGTGTTTGATTAACAGTTTAATATTTATAAAAATTTGACGAAGTGGTGGTTATATTTGTCTGTTTCCTTGCCGAGAGAGAGAGAGAGAGAGAGAGAGAGAGAGAGAGAGAGAGAGAGAGAGAGAGAGAGAGAGAAAAGTTTTAGCAAAGTGGAAAATAGAAAGAAAGTGGAGAAAGAGAAGAGAGAGAGTCAGGAGGGAGAGAGAGAGAGAGAGAGAGAAATGTTTTACAAAGTTAAAGATTGAACAGAGAGAGAGAGAGAGAGAGAAGAGAGAGAGAGAGAGAGAGAGAGAGAGAGAGAGAGAGAGAGAGAGGATATGTTTTTGCAACGTTGAAAATTGAACGGAAAGTCAGGAACATCGATCGATCGATCAATCGAGAGAGAGAGAGGGAGAGAGAATAAATTTTTGCAAAGTAGAAAATAGAATGAGAAAGTCAGGAAGAGAGAGAGAGAGAGAGAGAGAGAAGAGAGAGAGAGAGAGAGAGAGAGAGAGAGAGAGAGAATGATTTTGCAAACTGAACGAGATAGTCAGCCACAGAAATCATGATGAAAATGTAACGGAATCAAATTACCGAATAGATTGCGGTAGACGTGCATATTAATTCAGGAGATACGCATTTAAATATACATAATCAAGTTGTCAGTTTTAATGGAACGAGTTTGCGGAAGTAAAAGCATTAGGAGAATTAAACTGTTAACCTTTTGCATTGATTGAAAGGTTACAATATTTCCCAGCTGTGGGTAACTTTGGGGCGTTAATGTAACTTTCGAAATTTAAAAGTAATTTTTTCTCGTTCAGCAGTTTGATGACAAGTACCTAAAATTAAAAGCAGAGGTGATTATGACTTATAAAGCCTGAAATATCTCGAAATTACCGTGAAAGGTAATTTAAAAGTGGTGTTTTCTCGTTCAGCGTTTTCGTGACAAGTACCTGAAATTAAAAGTAAAGGCAATTATGATTTATAAAGCCTGAAATATCTGGAAATTACTTTGAAAGGTAATTTAAAAGCAGTGTTTTCTCGTTCAGCAATTTGATGACAAGTACCTAAAATTAAAAGCAAAAGTAATTATGACTTATAAAGCCTGAAATATCTCGAAATTACTTCGAAAAGTAATTTAAAAGCAGTGTTTTCTCATTCAGCATTTTGATGACAAGTACCTGAAATTGAAAGTAATTATCTGGAAATTACTTTGAAAAGTAATTTAAAAGTAGTGTTTTCTCGTTCAGCAATTTGATGACAAGTACCTAAAATTAAAAGCAAAGGTAATTTTGACTTATAAAGCCTGAAATATCTCGAAATTACTTTGACAAGTAACTTGAAAGTGGTGTTTTCTCGTACAGCAATTTGGTGACAAGTCCCTGAAATTAAAAGTAAATGTAATTGTGATTCATAAAGATTAGAATAGCTTGAAATTATTTTGAAAAGTAATTCTATACATCAAGGTAAGGATTCATGAAGATAGTGAAAGTAATTTGAAAAGATAAAGGGTAAAATCCATATAATGCTCTGTCCATACATACTTTTTCGTATGGTCTGTATCTTGCTAAATAATCGAATTATTTATATCAGCGTTCTTCAGGTAAACTTCACTTGATTACAAAATTAAACGGGAAATCCTTACTCGCATTATTTCAATTGTTATTTTTATTTATGCCTTTATAATTAGAAAGCTGGTGGTTAGCTCTGAAGGGAGTTGACGGCTGCGCAGGAAAAAGCTAATATATATATATATTATATATATATATATATATATATATATATATATATATATATATATATATTTATATATAAATATATATATATATATATATGTATATATATATATATAATATATATATATATATATATATATATATATATATATATATATATATATATATATATATATATATATATATATATATATATATATATATATATATATATATATATATATATATATATATATATATATATATATATATATATATATATATATATATAATAACCTAACCGCCTAACAAGTCCTCGTGAAGCAGGCCGTTTCCTTCTTATGCCTTTATAATTCCCACTAACTTCGCCCCAGGTGTACGAAAAAATGGCCCTGATGCTGACGACTGAGAGAGAAACTTTTGACGTCACGGCAGCTGGTCTGAACCACGGGATGATGAGGACAAGAAGTGAGAGAGAGAGAGAGAGAGAGAGAGAGAGAGAGAGAGAGAGAGAGAGAGAGAGGCCAGGGGAAGAAGAAAGGAATTTTAAAGAAACTTATAATATAAATAAAATAGAGGTATTTAAATAGGAGGCTGAGGGCAAGAAATGATAGAGAGAGAGAGAGAGAGAGAGAGAGAGAGAGAGAGAGAGAGAGAGAGAGAGAGAGAGAGAGAGAGATGCCAGGGGAGGGAGAGGAATATATAAAGAAAGGGATTGCAAGGAAGATAATAATATAATATAGATAAAAAGTAGAGGTATTTAAATGGGGTGATGGGGACAAGAAATGATAGAGAGAGAGGCCAGGGTAGGGGGAAGGTTATAAAAAAAGGGTTTGTAAGGAAAATAATAATTTCATATAAATAAAAAAGTAGAAGTATTTGAACGAGAATATGAGAGAGAGAGAGAGAGAGAGAGAGAGAGAGAGAGAGAGAGAGAGGGCTGGAGAATTTATATAAAGAAAGGGTAAGGATAATAATAACCGAATATAATACAGATAAAAACTATAAGTATTTAATATCTAAGGGCATAATTTACGCGTTTAATTAAGGAAATGTTTATTTAGTTCAAAGGGAACTTTATGAAAATTATGGAGAAAATGATGTTATTAATTCGCACTAACGTGAGATGAGAGACGTGAAGGAAGGGAACATTTGGTTTTATAATATATATATATATATATATATATATATATATATATATATATATATATATATATATATATATATATATATATATATATATATATATTTATATATATTTATATATATGTGTCTGTGTGTGTGTATGTACACACACACACACACACACACACATATAAAGAGGGGAGTATTAGAGACTGAAGGCAAGTTTAATGCTCCTTATTTATATATTTATATACATTTTCTTCGAAAGGTATTGTGTAATTTTGAGAGATGAAAGTAACGTTAAAATATTTAGACTGTAATAATGATTCAACCATAAAACTCTCAATATCGAAGGGTTTAATTAGGGAGTAATGCAAGGCATGAATATCAGTTTTCCAAGAATTCAATATTGTGTATAACGGAACAAAAGGATGGCCGACATTGTTATCCTGTTGATCTCTCTCTCTCTCTCTCTCTCTCTCTCTCTCTCTCTCTCTCTTTATATATATATATATATATATATATATATATATATATATATATATATATATATATATATATATATATATATATATATACTGTATATAAAGAGAGAGAGAGAGAGAGAGAGAGAAGCCACTATGTTTCGTTGGGGACCATTCAAGTTGAGAAATGCCTAAGATATATTTGCATTAAGCGTACGCAAATTATTATTATTGTTATTATTATTATTATTATTATTATTATTATTATTATTATTATTATTATTATTATTATTATTATTATTATTATTATTATTATTCAGAAGATGAACCCTATTCGTATGGAACAAGGCCACAGATGTCATTGACTTGAAATTCAAGCTTCCCAGATTATGGTATTCATTTAAAAGAGAAATCACTTATTAAAGAAAATTAATTAATGAATTACTAAATAGAAAAAAAATATAAGTAAATGATTAAAATACAAGAATTGTATGAGGGTAGTAATGCATTGCATTAAATATTCGAGTATATTCGCACGCGTGCATTTGATAATTTTATTTCGCCATCACTCCTTCGCTTTATAGAATAAAACGCACGAAGAAATATGAAGTAAAAACGCGAAGAATTAATGCAAGAGATGACGATTATGAATCCCACGACTGACGAGAGGAAGAAAGAAACGTGGAAAAAAGTATTCAGAAGTGAATTATAAAAAAATAAAATATTCAGGAGTGACTTATAAAAAAATAAAATATTCATGAGTGAATTATAAAAAAATTAAAATATTCATGGGTGAATTATAAAATAAAATATTCAACAGTGAATCACAAAAAAAAAATAAAATATTCAGGAGTGAATTAAAATCTCGGTGTGGCGTCTGGGCAGAAAGATGTGGAACAATGAGATTCCTCGGAAGGAAAAAAATAATGGATGCAAAGTGATTTTTAAATCACATATCAAGTCATCAGTGCACGGTAATGAGAGGGGGGGAAGGGATGGGGATGGGAAATTTATACCAAGTAATTAAAAAGCCATTTATATGTAAAAGATACAATTTCCTTTGCTAATTGCTTCTACATCAAAGAGATCGAGGAATGTAAGTTTAGATTTCTTGACGTGTGCTATCCTCTCTCTCTCTCTCTCTCTCTCTCTCTCTCTCTCTCTCTCTCTCTCTCTCTCTCTCTCTCTCTCTTGTTCTTCGCCTTGCATTTCTTTTGCTTAATATGAGTTATGGAAGATGATTCTTCAAAGAGAGAAATCTTAAAAGCTCTCTCTCTCTCTCTCTCTCTCTCTCTCTCTCTCTCTCTCTCTCTCTCTCTCTCTCTCTCTCTCTCTCTCTCTTTTTCTTCTTCTTGCATTTCTTTTGCTTAATATGAATTAAGGGAGAGGGAAATTATGTTTAGTTGAGTTATTGGGTAAAGAAATGTAATCAAATATTCATATTTCAAATTTGTTTATCTCCAGACAAACACGCACTCACACACACACACACACACACACACACACACACACACACACACACACACATATATATATATATATATATATATATATATATATATATATATATATATATATATATATCTGGCAATAAAAAAATTTGAAATATGAATATTCGAGAATGCTTTATATATATATATATATATATATATATATATATATATATATATATATATATATATATATATATATATATATATATATATAGTACTGTTGAATTCGAAAAGAACGTAGGTACGCACTATTTTATGAGAAGCGATTTAGACGTTATACCACTTGCAAACTTCAGCCATTCGGTTCAAATCCTTCTCTTATCTAAGATTCTGCGCCTACAACTTTCCCTTCCATAAATTCTCTCAACATTCTACGTGAATTTTAAACTACAGAAAAGTTCTCCATCTTGCCTAGGTCCTCTCACATAGGCTAGTCTCGGTGTGTAGGCTTCGCTTGTATCATGAAGAACTGTTAGTTCTTTTCCCCTTGGGTGGGGTAAGTGCCGTCAGTGCTCCTCACGGATTGCACTGTAGGCATTAATTAAAGTTCCCTGCAGCTTCCCTTCGGCCCCTAGCTGCAACCCCTTTCATTCCTTTTACTCTACCTCCATTCACATTATCTTTCTTCCATCTTGCTGTCCACCCTCTCCTAACAATTATTTCATAGTGCGACTGCGAGGTTTTCCTCCTGTTACACCTTTCAGACCTAACTGCTCTCAATTTCCTTTCCAGCGCTGAATGACCTGATAGGTCCCAGTGCTTGGCCTTTGGCCTAAACTCTATATTCCATTCCATTCCATTCCTATCAGTTCTTTTAGCAAGCTGCGATACCAATTTTGATTTAAATTTCATTTACTTGCATGTATAATCTATATTTTTTTTATAATTTAATTTCAAACGGGTCTTTTCTTTTTATCATTTTCCTTTCCAGAGTGTCAATGTTTGAATGAAATCTTGGCTCCAGTTATTTTAAAAGCAGAGCTTTGTGATATTTATGAATGGGCAAAATTCACGATTTTACAAAATAATACCTAAATAACGGAGAGTCATACGTTGAAAAACGCAATACAGACCGATATTGTTGCAAAATGTTGTCCAACATGTCAAACAAAGTGAACAGCAATAAACAAGAATTTTTCATCAGCCTTCCTTCTCTTCTATCGATAAGCTTAATAAAATTCCGCATAATTCTGCTCGCTGCCACGCCGTCAGAGCATGACAAAGCGCCATAAAGTCTTGGAGATAAATCAGAATAAAAATAAGGGTTTTGCCGTTAAAGGCGTATGAAAACCTAAGCTAAACACACATTCTGAAAGTTTAATGCTTTTTGCATTTGCGTTCATTAACACGGAAAGTCAGTCGTGGTGGCCAGGAAGAGGAATCGATGTACATTAACACGCGAAATGTACACGGAAGAATGAGAGAGAGAGAGAGAGAGAGAGAGAGAGAGAGAGAGAGAGAGAGAGAGAGAGAGAGAGAGAGAGCTTATAAGCTCTTTCTCTCTTTAAAGGATTAGTTTTCATAATTTACATTAAGCAAAAGAAATACAAGATGAAGAACGAGAGAGAGAGAGAGAGAGAGAGAGAGAGAGAGAGAGAGAGAGAGAGAGAGAGAGAGAGAGAGAGACCTTATATGTTCTTTCTCTCTTTAAAGGATTAGCTTTCATAATTTAGATTAAGCAAAAGCAATAGAAGACGAAGAACGAAAGAGAGAGAGAGAGAGAGAGAGAGAGAGAGAGAGAGAGAGAGAGAGAGAGAGAGAGAGAGAGAGAGAGAGAGAGAGAGAGAATTGCCTAGTTTTTAATGAGAGAGAAAGAGAGAGAGAAGAGAGTGGGAATCGTTATTCTTTTGTTCGTTCTGAAAAGGATCTTAAACAACAGAAATAATTTCCGTAACCTCTGCTATAAAACTCTGCAATGGGCACCCTGGTATTATTAATCTGGCCTAACCAATGGACTGTGTAAACAGTCTCCCTTGAGGATGATGTGCAATTGGAACCTCAAAAGTTCAAGCGAGGATGTAATGCATTACTACCGTAAAGCAGTTCTCCTTGTATTTTGATAATTTACATACATTTTCATCTATTTGTTTGTTAATTTGTTAATTTATTTGTTCTTTTCTGATAACTTATCTCTTCTTTTTGTTTCCTATTACCTTCAGTTACTTCTTTCAATTGAACGCCATCATATTCTTCGGAAGCTTGAATTTCAAGCCAGTGGCCCCTGTGGTGGGCTTGTTCCATATAAATAAGGGTTCGTCTTCTGAATAATAATAATAATAATAATAATAATAATAATAATAATAATAATAATAATAATAATAATTTAAAGCACCTTACGCCACGCCTTCCTGTAAACATTTCTTAATTTGTTGATTAACTTACCGTTATTGGATGGTTTTTCTCTCTTCTCTCTCTAATTCTTTCCTCCAGCATGACCATTCTTTTATCGATTTCCGGGAATTGGGAATTCTTCGCAAACATTCGTTTATGTGTTGATTTACTTATCGTTATTTGTCAGTTCCTGCTCTCTTCTTTCTATTCTTTTTTCCTCTCTCTTGTCCATTCCTTCTAACAATTCCTAGTTCATTCCTCCTATCGATTCCCGGGGACTTAGCATTCCCGAGCATTGCTCGCGTGCTCGAAGAACGTTCGGTCAGGCGACTGAAAGCCAGAGTTGAATGATTTAATGAATGGGTTCCTGAACAATGGCTTTTCTTTTCATTTTTTTTTTAAAGACGTTTGCGTATTAGGACCCGTAAATTTTTGGGCTCGTCTTTTTTTAAGTCTTTTTTTTAAGGCTTTTTCCTTGAATCATTAATATCATTAGCACGCGAAATGTACACGAGAGAGAGAGAGAGAGAGAGAGAGAGAGAGAGAGAGAGAGAGAGAGAGAGAGAGAGAGAGAGAGAGAATTGCTTATTTTTTGTATAAATTCAGAGAGAGAGAGAGAGAAAGAGAGAATTGCTTATTTTTCAATAAACATTTTCTTATTTTTGTATAAATTCAGAGAGAGAGAGAGAGAGAGAGAGAGAGAGAGAGAGAGAGAGAACTGCATGTTTTTCAATAACTTCGAATCACTAATATCTGCAGGTGAAAGGTAGCGATTGTTATTTAGTGGTTGTCTTGATTGCTGCCTTAACTCGGAAATTATGTCTCTGTTTTTGCCGACCAGAGCTATAACTTGAGTAAAAGTTATTGTTCGTGTTATCGTAAGTAAAAGTAAGCTCTTTGTGGTTTCATCTGTAATTATTCGTTATTTATTTTTGTGATATCAATTGTGTATTGCCGGCGTTTTAAGCAGCTCAATTTAGCAGGTTATTTGGAAGTTCGTACTGAATAAAATATGATTATGGAAAGTACCGAGGGAGGGTAAGGGAATTACTGTACTTTATAGAAGTGATTTAAGTAGGAACAAGTAAAGAATGCGCTGAGTTTT
>NC_089762.1:39710890-39713390 GCF_040412425.1 Macrobrachium rosenbergii | reverse complement strand
TTGTGTCGGTTTTGTTTGTACGTCTGCACTTTTTCTGTCCGCCCTCAGATCTTAAAAACTACTGAGGCTGGAGGGCTGCAAATTGGTATGGTGATCATCCACCCTCCAATCATCAAACATGCCAAATTGCAGCCCTCTAGCGTCAGCAGTTTTTAGTTTATTTAAGATGAAAGTTAGCCATAATCGTCCGATGGCAACGATATAGGACAGGCCACCGCCGGGCCGTGGTTAAAGTTTCATGGACCGCGGCTCATACAGCATTATACCGAGACCACCGAAAGATAGATATATTTTCGTTGGCCTTGATTATACGATGTAGAGGAAACTCGATTGCGCCAAAGAAACTTTGGCGTATTTTTTACTTTTTTACTGTTTTGTTTATTGTTTTTTATTATTTTTTTTGTGATGGATTTTAAACGAGATTTGTAATTGTGGGCTCTTTTAAGTGTCGCGAACCGGATATTATGTGATAGGTACCATGTTTTCTTTATTGTTTTTCAAAATTTTTGTAATGAATTGTAAAGCAGATTTGTAAATATGGGTTCTTTCATCTGTCGTGAAGCAGATAAGAGTGATAGTGTGGTGGGTTGTCGCTCAGGTGTATGGGGGTATAGGGCTCTCAGCCCCATCCCAAATGTCTTGTTGAGAATCCAATGGTTAATGCTTTCCGAATGCACCCATTTAAAGTAATCATTTTATCATTTTATAGTAGAAAAGTTATATATGCATATGTATATGTATATATATAAAATTATATATATGTATATATATTTTTATATTATGTATACATACATATACATAATGGTCATGTATACATACACATACACATTGTATATATATACGGAGTATATATATATATATATATATATATATATATATATATATATATATATATATATATATATATATATATATATATATATATATATATGTATGCATGTATATGTGTATACATGACCATTCACAACCACACTCGAGCACCACTCGCCCAAACACAGACAGAGGTCCATTCATAATCGCAGCTCGAGAAAACCACCGGTTTGCGCATTGCTCTGCCAGGCCATAAACCACACCGGGAATCATTATGAAACTTCTTGATGACCTCGTAAAGTGCATATTGCCAAGTCATGGTTCGAAACTACGGCTGCTGCTGCTGCTGCTGCTGCTGCCGCTTGGTGGGAATTATTGCAGGAAGCTCCGATTGTCTATTAAGCTGCGTTCTGTATTATTTTATGGCAGTTAAGGGTCATTTTCATTCAAAAGGGGATAGGTATTCGTTATACATTTGTCAAGAAGAAGGGAAATTGTTAATGTTTAGAAGAGGAGGCGAAATAATTCTCGTTTTTTTGGTAAAATATAAATTGTACTTATTAGATTAAAGTGGATTAAAGTGGAAAAATCCAGAGATAGTTTCCATCATACAGGTATGAAGAAGAAAAATTGTTTATGTTTACAAAGTTTTGTTAAGTAATTTTTAATGGTAGCTAAATGGAAATTGTTCTTATTACGTTCTATTAAACTGCGTCTTGTAGTATTGTTTGGTGATATAGGCTTATTATAATAAAAAAAAAGAAGAAAATTGAGAGATAAGTGTCCTTTATACCGGTGTCATGAGGAATGAAAATCTTAATTGCTAAATTTTGTTAAATTTTTTAGTTTGTGTTTAAATAAAAATTGTTCTTATTAGATTAAGCTGTACTTTTACTAACATGGGTTATTGGTCTTCTAGAGAGATAAACTGAATTACAAAGTAAATAAATAAATATATATATAAATATGTATATATATATATATATATATATATATATATATATATATATATATATATATATATATATATACATACATACATATATACGAATATATGTACTTCATTAAGAGAGAGAGAGAGAGAGAGAGAGAGTGAGACCAAGAAAAAGTACCAAAAAAAAAAAACTTTCTCCTCCGGACACTTTTGAGTAAAACCAATTACGAAAAAAATTATATATCTTTCGCATGCAAATGGCTTTATAATTACCCGGTATAAATTCCCCCAAAATTTCCCCCTCCCCTCCCCTCCCTCCACCCTGCACCGCGCATTGCCTTGATGTCTTGATGCGAATTAGAGAGAAAAAAAAAAATCACTTCTCAGCCACCATTTTCTGAAATGCGAATCTCATTGGCCATTCTCTCCTGCCTGACGTCGTCTGAGACGTTAATTTACTCCTGAATTTTTGATGTTGCTCCGAAAATTTTCATTCTTGGTCGTTTGAATGATAAGTTTGTGTGGGCTTGATGGCCTCATTTTGCTCGGTGCGTTTTTGTGAAGTTTATATGCACTTGTAGGTAGATGGTAATGCTGTCAGTAATGATACTACTACTACTACTACTACTACTACTACTACTACTACTACTACTACTACTACTACTAATAGTAATAATAATAATAATAATAATAATAATAATAATAATAATAAAACTAATACTAATAATAATAATAATAATAATAATAATAATAATA
>NC_089762.1:39700890-39705890 GCF_040412425.1 Macrobrachium rosenbergii | reverse complement strand
CTTCCGCTCCATTGGTGCTGAAGCAACATTTAATTGACATTCGCTGAACATTATTTAGTTTCAGTGTTGTTATGTTAAGCATTGATAATGTCTATTTTTAGCAGGATTTAGCCAAACTATATTCGTTGGTTTTTACGAACATTTAATTGTAGGTAGACCGTGTGAGTGTTTTTAACAAGTAATTAGATGTTGGTGGGGTTGGGAGGGATAAGAGTGTAAACTGGTGGATTAATCACCCTCTTATTTAGGTGCAATATTTAGTACTTCCACTTGACCTCTGGGTATTTAAAATTATCTCACAAAGATGATTGCATTCCCTTATTAAAATCTGATTTCAGCATCAGTCGTCTTATAAAGATTATGGATCTTTTAGTGGGTGGATTAATCCTTCTCCGATTTGGGTTGCAGCGTCCAAACCTGACCCCTCTAGGTACTTTAAATCATCTCACAAAGATGATTTAATTTTCTCAGTAAAATCTGATTTCAGTATCGATCATTATATAATAGATCTTTAAGTTGGTGGATTGATCATTCTCTGATTTGGGTTGCAGCATCCAAACCTGACCCCTCTAGGTACTTTAAATCATCTCACAAAGATGACTTAATTTCCTCAGTAAAATCTGATTTTAGTATCAATCATCATACAAAGATTACTTTAGTTACTGTAAATCATCTCACAAAGACGACTCCATTTCCTCAGTACCAGTCATCATACAAAGATTACTTTAGGTACTTGAAATCATCTCACAAAGATGTTTGCATTTCCTCATTAAAATTCTGATTCCAGTATCAATCATCATAAAAAGCTTGTAATCACCAGCGTAACCCAAGTCCACGCACCAAGCACTTTCCTCCCTTAGTGATAAAAGAACCCAAAGCCTGATTTGAATTTAATGAACTACTGAGTGAATCGTCAGTGGCCTCAAATTCCATCGATTTGAATTAAGTCTCTGTGACAGATCAGATCAGCATATTGATTGGATTCGTGGACCGGAATCGAATTTGCATGCGGGTGGGCGAGTAATCCGGTGCTAAGTATCACTGGGCCAAAGCTAAAGAATACGAGGTTTGGGACATTCCTTTATTGTGAGGTGATTCTGATAATGTAAGGATCACTTGGTTGGTACAGTGTTGTATCCTTTCTTGTGAGGTGATTCTGATGATATAAGTATCATTTGGCTGGTACAGTGTTGTATCCTTTATTGTGAGGCGATTCTGTGGTTCTGATGATCTAAGGATCACGTGGCTGATAAAGTGTTGTAGCCTTTATTGTGAGGTGATTCTGTGATTTGATAATACAAGGATCACTTGGTTGATACAGTGTTGTAGCCGTTATTGTGAGGTGGTTCTGTGATTCTGATAATGTAAGGATCACGTGGCTGATACAGTGTTGTATCCTTTCCTGTGAGGTGATTCTGTGATTCTGATAATATAAGGATCACGTGGCTGATACAGTGTTGTATCCTTTACTGTGAGGTGATTCCGTGATTCTGGTAACATAAGTATAACCTGGTTATCACCTGGTTGATACAGTGTTGTATCCTTTATTGTGAGGTGATTCTGTGATTCTGATAATGTATCACTTGCTTGATACAGTGTTGTATCCTTTATTGTGAGGTGATTCTGTGATTCTGATAATATAAGTATCACTTGGCTGATACAGTGTTGTATCCTTTATTGTGAGGTGATTCTGTGATTCTGATAATGTAAGGATCACGTGGCTGATACATTGTTGTATCCTGTATTGCAAGGTGATTCTGTGATTCTGAAAATATAAGTATCACTTTGTTGATACAGTTTTATCCTTTATAGTGAGGTGATTCAGTGATTCTGATTAATTATGAGGTGATTGTGATAATATAAGTATCTCTTGGTTAATACAGTGTTGTATACTCTATTGTGAGGTGATTCTGTAATTCTGATTAATGATGAGGTGATTGTGATATTATAAGTATCCCTTGATTGATATAGTATTGTAAATCGCCAGTGGTTTTGATGGGTGCGATATTAAGATATAAAGTTGCATTTATTCTAAGGATGTTTTGACAATGGCAGTATTATTTATAGTTAAATTTAACTGTAATAAATACTAAAGAAGGGCGCTCAGTGGTGTTAGTGGGAATATAACATCAAGATGAAAAGTATGAAATTTTTAAGGATGCTTTTATAATGCATGTATTATTTATAGTTAAATATGTCTGTAAATAAAAACATAAGAAATAGGCCTGTTGTTTTTTATAGACCACTTGGTGAAATGAAAGAAAGTGGTTATTTTATTTTCGTTTATCATCAAGTTTTCATTGGGTATTTTTATGTATATGCTTTATTTTGAAAGCTGGAGTGGGAACTATGATCAGTAATAATAATAATAATAATAATAATAATAATAATAATAATAATAATAATAATAATAATAATAATAAGTAGTGGACACTGGTTTTCTTGATAGAACTAGCAATTCTGATGAATCCATTTTACATTTTATGTGGTCAAATAATAATAATAATAATAATAATAATAATAACAATAATAATAATAATAATAATAATAATAACTGCAGGTTAAAGACGTATTTTTCTGCTTGAACAAATAAGAACCATATATAGCACAATCTTTTCCTTATATCTTTAAAACTTGGATGTTTCATGGCCCTTTAAAAAAAAACCCTAGTTTTTACACACTTAAGTGGAGTGTGAGGTGAATAATTCACAGTGTGTGTCGTCAGGCGAAACCAAACTTTAGGAGATTATCCAAATTCAGAGAAGACAAGAGAAAATGACACCTAAAAGTGAAAACCGACCACTGGAGTTCAAAAAAATACATTGTTAATAGCACTTCAGGAATTCAGGCTGTTTTGGCTTCCTGTAATGACATAAAACAAGGGTATCGTATATTTTCCTTTCGATTTCTCTCTCTCTCTCTCTCTCTCTCTCTCTCTCTCTCTCTCTCTCTCTCTCTCTCTCTCTCTCATTCGCTAATTTATTAACTGCTTCAGTAATCATTGGGAAACTTCCATTTATTTTCTAATAACTGATCTCTTCTTTCTGCATTTCCTGATACCTCCTGTTACTTCTTTCCAATGAGCACCATATTCTTTGGAAGGTTGAATTTCAAGTCGGCGACCCCTGTGGTGGGCTTGTTCCATATGAATAGGGTTCATCTTCTGAATAATAATAATAATAATAATAATAATAATAATAATAATAATAATAATAATAATAATAATAATAATAATATTATTATTATTATTATTATTATTATTATTATTATTATTATTATTATTATTATTATTATTATTATTATTTTTATTTATTTTTTATTTTTTTTAGGCATAGAAGAGAAACTGTTGCATGGAACGAAAGTTGGTACCAAGATTTAAGTTCATAAAAACTAAACTTTGTAGTTCTAACAGAAATAACCGTGGAAGTTTTAGGGAATTTATACCTGACATTTCCTGTTTTAGTTTGAGCTGAACTTTCATTTCAAAAGCAGGTACTTCCCAAATCCATTTGATAGACAGAGCAATTTAAAAGAAGAATACCACTGTAGTTCTTTTATTTACATCTCGTAGTTGTGTCTGAGTTTTTAGCTTATGCCGTTACCTTTTAAGTGGCACAATTAATAATCATTCGGTATGCTTTTAAATATGAAATATGAAAATTATTAATATTTATTTTATGTTTACCTTTTCTCATAATAGGTAAAAGGGAACCATATTATTTGACATATTTCATGACTGGCAGACCTTCAAAATGGTGATCACATATTCTTAGAATAGAGGCTTGTTCCATATTAATGGGGGTTTATTTCCTGAATAATAATAATAATAATAATAATAATAATAATAATAATAATAATAATAATAATAATAATAATAATAATAATAATAATAATAATAAAACAGGGTTATGAATTCTTGTGTGTGAATATTTACTGGGTATGTAATGAATTTCAATGATCAAAAACAAAAAAACAGTCGTTTGTAAAAAGAGTTTATTCAGAATAACTTATTATTCTTATAATCATCTTCAAGGAAATACGGTCCAACTATAGTAGTAGAATATTTATATTTGTGAGAGTGGTTGCGTAAGAAACAAGTGAAAAATGCGCCGAAGTTTTCTGCCCGGTGGTGGCCTCAGCCACGGCCCATGAAACTCATCCACTGTCCGGTGGTGGCCTATGTTGTCGATCCTATAGCGCTGCCAGAAGTACGATTATGGCTAACTTTAACCTTAAATAGAATAAAAACTACTGAGGCTAGAGGGCTGCAATTTGGTATGTTTGATGATTGGAGGGCGGATGATCAACATACCAATTTACAGCCCTCTAGCCTCAGCAGATTTTAAGAGCTGAGGGCGGACAGAAAAAGTGTGAACGGACAGACAAAACAGTCACAACGGTTTTCTTTTACAGAAAACTGAAAAAGAGAAAGTGAGCCACTGTATCATGCTTATCTTATTTTCTTGAAGAATGGCTAAAGAAGAAACATACATTGCAGAAAGTTATGACTGAGAGAAGAAGCCAAAATCCTTGCTTTCAAGACAGACCTATTATTTGTAAGGCTTAGAGTCCGCCATCCGTTGGCTTTCAATCTCCTCTGAAATTCTAAATCTGGGAATCTGTAAGTTATGCCAAGCTATCTCTCAGAATTTGGAAGTGACATGCGGTCCGTAGTACTGTATGAGAGCGGCTTGCCGTCTTGGATCTAATTCTGTTGAGAGACGATGAGAAAGTGTGCCATTGTTAATGGAACTAGGTAGTGATATGAGGAAGGCAGTAGGGGCTTTGCTAATAATGCGGAATGGATGAGTGGGTAGGGCGTTAGCTGAACAGGAATTTAAAGATGAATATTAAAGTTGTTGTTGAGATATATTTTCTTTTTATAATTTGAGGAAAGTAAAAATATAGCTTAGACAGATTAGTATATATACATACATACATATATATATATATATATATATATATATATATATATATATATATATATATATATATATATA
>NC_089762.1:39690890-39693390 GCF_040412425.1 Macrobrachium rosenbergii | reverse complement strand
TATACATACATGTGATAGATTTACCTGTTATTTTTACTCTGTTCTTATTTGATTTGCAAGGATCAGGAAATGTATTAGCTAGAGAATTGGGTAGCTGTAATATTCACCAATATTCAAAAATGCAAAAGCGAGATTGAATTCTCTCTCTCTCTCTCTCTCTCTCTCTCTCTCTCTCTCTCTCTCTCTCTCTCTCTCTCTCTCTCTCTCTCTCAAATACCGGTTAGGAGTGTTAATTAATCTTCAGCAGATGCGTACCAGCGCTTGAAATATTTACCCCAAATTAGTGCATAAAAATATTCTCGCAAACAAAAGGGATCTCGCAAAATATTTTCTCTGACATAAAAATACGCACGTGTATCTTTGGTCGAAAAACAAATAAAAACAGACAAACAAAAAATTGACATGAAAAGACAGACACCACCCCCCCAGTTCCTTTCTTGATAGCCCCCACGGGATAAAAGCCCCCAGGGGAAGGGGGAGAAAGGGGGAAGGGGAGGAAAGGGAAGGGGGAAAAGCCTTTCTTGAAGACAGAACAACTTTGAAATGAGCGGAGCTGTGATGATGATGATGATGATGATGATGATGATGTATCTAGCTTTTTTTTTTTAGTGTTTGTCCTGTGTTGTACTTGAAAGAACTTTTGGTGGGCTGAGTAAAGAGAGAAAGGATCCGGTTTTCCTACTTCCTACTCCTCCTCCTCCTCCCCCTACCCATTCTCCTCATCACCCAGTCCCTCTCCTCCTCCTCCTCCTCCTACTTCTTCTCATCACCCACTCCCTCCCCTCCTCCTCCACCTCTTCTTTCCACCTGTTCCCCTAAACCTTCCTCATCCCTCAATCTTTTCCCTCTGTCTTCATTTCCCCTCTCCCCCGTCCTTACCCCTTGCCTCCCCCTTCCCCTTCCCCTCCCCTTCCCCTCTCCTCTCCCTCCCCCTCTCCATATGACTCCCCTACCTCCTTCCCCTTCCTTTCCCCTTCCTTTTTCCCTCCTCAATTCCTTCCCCTTTCCCCTCCCCTCCCCTTTCTCTTCCATTCCCTTCCCAATTAGTTCCTATTTCCCCCACCTCCTTCCATTCCCCTCCCCATTCCTTCTCCCTTCCCCTTCCTTTCCCTCTCCCTTCCCCTCCCCTCTCACTTTCCCTCATCTTCTTCCTTCTCCCCTCCCAGCCCCTCACCTTCCATCCCCTTCCCCTTCCCCTTCCCTTCCCTTCCCTCTCCCCTCCCCTTCGCCTTCCTTCTCCCCTCCCCAACACCCCTCCTACCCCTTCCCTCCTCTCCTTCCCCTTCCCAATTCCCCTTTTCTTCCCTCTCCCCTCTCCTCCCCATTCCTACCCTTCACTCCTCCCTCCCCTCCCCAACCCTCCCCAACCCTCCCACACTTCCCGTTCACCGGCCCTTCCTCCTGCCCCCTTAATCTCACCAAAGACTGCAAATGCTCCGGTAGAAAGGATCTCATTAAAATCCTAAACAAGTTGGGGGGCTCTCCAGCCGAAGTTCTGTGTCTTGCCCGATGCCTTTCATGCCCATGGAAAAGATCAGGCCTGCCCTTTGATGAGAGGGCTTCACAGGGATAGTTCTTCTCGTCGTGGGAAGGAGACACGCCAGCCTCTTCTTCCTCTTCTTATTCTTTTCTTCTTCTTTTACTTCTCGGGAATTATTTCAGTTATTTTTTTTATGTGATTGAGGATTTTTTTATTTTTTTTTGGTCATTTCAGTAACATACGCGTTGTTTTAATGTTAGTTTGAATTGGAAATCTTTACAGTAATGCGTGCTGTAGGTTCTTCTTCTTCTTCGCCTTCTTCGTAAATTATTTAGGTCATTTGTCGTGATTGGCTATTTTTTGCGATCATTTCAATGAAATTATAATTATTTTAATGTAATTTATTTAAGGTTTTTTGTGATTGGGGATTTTTGTGGGAGGGTTATCACAAGAATATTAGGATTGTTATTATGGTAATGTAAAGTGGAAATCATCGAGTAATACATTCTGTGGTATTCGTTTTGAAAAATGTATGAAGTGGGTTAATAAAATGGTCTGTATGTACTGCATGCACACACACACACACACACACACACATTACGGTAACGCTGCATAAACTGAACACCTTGGTGTAATTGGAAGTCTGTGAGGCGCTCCTCTGTCGGTGTCCTTTGTATAATACGTCGGATATGTTAGCTAATATTACACCTCAGTTTGGACATCGTTCTTCCTTTGTTTTTCCATTGTGCTTGACTGGTTGATGGTTGAAATAGAAATAGGATTTGGTTTGTGGTAGATCCTTGTTTAGAGTTACAGTAGTTGTCACTGTTTAATTCAGATGACTTTTATTTATTGATTTTTGCCTTGTGCTTCAATGGTTCCTTTAAAACAGAGAGGAAATATTCCGTAGACTTTATCGTAATTGCGCTAGCCCTGTTGTTTGAAGAAACAAGTCACCGAAATTCAGTTTTTGAATTTCAGAAGATTCAATTCTGAATTCATTGATATTTATTATTTTGT
>NC_089762.1:39655890-39685890 GCF_040412425.1 Macrobrachium rosenbergii | reverse complement strand
TGTATTAGCATTGCACAGCCTTAATTAACGTGTCTTTTTCTGTATCATAAACCTATGTGTATATATATATGTATATATGTATATATATATATATATATATATATATATATATATATATATATATATATATATATATATATATATATATATATATATATATTATATATATATATATATATATATATATATATATATATATATATATATATATATATATATATTTGTAAAATTCTATCAAGAGCAATACCATTATTGTTTCTCTTAATTTTATTTTTCTTGGTATTAACAACGGTCTTGATAAATCAGAATGTATATAAAAGGTATTTTTCCTTATAAAAAAATAAATAAAAACCCATAGAGGCTTCGCTCAGTGTTTTCCGTGCATGTTAACGCCACGAAGGATATCGTTATGGGACCCGGTGGGCAGATCTAATTTAGGCGTCTGGGCCATCAAGGAAGGGTCACGCCCATTAAACCGCCTATTCCGCTAAACTCGACCCGTTCTACGCTCGCTCTCTCTCTCTTTCCGGGCTGACAGATAAATTCACTCGACGCTCTATCCAAATGAACGAGCCTCTGGCGAGTTGCTCGTTCAAACTAATGGCTTGAATCCGTGGCTGAATTGCGACATTTCTATACTCGAGCTTCGTCCATGAGGTACATTGGAGAAACGCAAAACACACGTGAAGAGACTGCTTCGATTTGGTGACTTATTGAATGTCTGAACTCGGAAGACAGATTTTCTTTTCCTTTTTTTCTGTCAAAAGAAATTACGTTCAGTTGGTGACTTTGTTCTGAGTTATTTCGACTGAGTGCTTTAATTTTTTTTTTCTGTTAAAGTAAATTAGGTTCAGTTGAAGAAAGTTTTGAGTTATATCTCGTGAATGCAAAGTATATCTTTCCAACGCGAATACAGGTATTGTTGCTCGTTTTCTGAGCGCACGTGCTAAATTTATTCGGCTTGAAATTTTGATCCTTGCTTGTTCCTCTGTTTAAGGAATAATTTATATGTAAGTAGGTGCGAGACAATTAAAATCAAAAAATTTGTTTGGTTGGGTTTCAGTATATGTATTTGGTTTTGGAGAAGCTCTTCGATCCAGTAATTCCAGCAATTTCAGGTTAAATTTGGAGGGTGTAAGGTAATTGGTTACAGCATATGTATTTGTGAGTTTTTTCTTTTAGAGAGTTAAGAGGTGTAATTTAGAGTTCAGCAGTAAAGTTGAAATTTGTGGATTTTCTTGGAGGCCATTGAAGTCTAGATTTAAACCAGGATTAGATACCCAGTTATACTAATTTAAAGCGCGTTACTTGATTAGTACCAGTTATGATCTGAGCAATGCTGGACATAAACTTGGGTGCCCACATATCGATAATATTCATTAGTGGGTGTACTATATTGATTTTCATGAAAAGAGATTTAGTTTTTTCCTAATAATAAAAAAGGTGAAAATAAAATAAAATAAAGGTTACTACTAATGAGCTTCAAGAGAAGGGTTATTTGTTTTTAGGTCCTGATAAAAAATAAAAAGTTGAGAAGAAAATAAAATAAATGAGATAAGTCATGAAATATAGAAATATAGAAAAGGGGGAGTTTTGGAAACTGAATTTGATTTTAGTTTTCTCTGCAATTTATAAAATATACAGATTCATCTGTGCTACGATTAAAAGAGAGGAAAAAATAAATCTTGAGAAACACAAGAACTCAGGATCTAACGAAAGGTGCACTAAATTCTGAATAACATAAATATGCTCAGAATATCGCAGGATACAATAAATAACGCTGGAAAAAATCTTGAGAAATAATAAAAAAAAACTTTTTTTCACAGGGTACAATAAATTCTGAGTACAACCAATTCTTCTCAATAGCTGTATTGACGAGGCGAGCGAACGTTTTCTATTGGAAACCGCGAGTCAAGGAAACGTCTGGGCAGAAATCTGGTAAAAAGAAAAAAAAGAATAAATAAAAAAAGAAGCAGAATCTAAACGCTTGCAAATATTCTCGACAGAGTAATGTGTTTGTGAAGTGAAGCATAGACACCGGTAATTAAGACCCCTCTTATCCATCGCCCAGCGTTTACAAATCGTACCACCGAATCTTATCCGGTGGAAGGGAATTTTTTTTTTTTTCATTTTTTTCATTTCCCTTTGTTCTGCAATTCCTAATTATCCCGACTCGATCGCGTTCGAGGGCTTGTTTGTTGGCCTAAAGTTGCGATACCCTTTCAGAAGTATTTTGTTACCTGGGTCTGTTTTGTGGGCTTTTGAATTGGTCTGTAAGGTGCTTTGTGGGCTTTTGAATTGGTCTGTAAGCTGCTTTGTGGGCTTTTGAATTGGTCTGCGAGCTGTTTTGTGGGCTTTTGAATTGGTCTGCGAGCTGTTTTGTGGGCTTTTGAATTGGTCTGTGAGCTGCTTTGTGGGCTTTTGAATTGGTCTGTAAGCTGTTTTGTGGGGTTTTGAATTCATCTGTGAGCTTTTTGTGGGCTTTTGAATTGATCTGTAAGCTGTTTTGTGGGCTTTTGAATTGATCTGTGAGCTGTGTTGTTGGCTTTTGAATTGGTCTGTAAGCTGTTTTGTGGGCTTTTGAATTGGTCTGTAAGCTGTTTTGTGGGCTTTTGAATTGGTCTGTAAGCTGTGTTGTGGGGTTTTGAATTGGTCTGTAGGCTGTTTTGTGGGCTTTTGAATTGGTCTGTAAGCTGTGCTGTGGGCTTTTGAATTGGTCTGTAAGCTGTGCTGTGGGCTTTTGAATTGGTCTGTAAGCTGTTTTGTGGGCTTTTGAGTCGATCTGTAAGCTGTTTTGTGGGTTTTTAATTGATCTGTAATCTGTTTTGTGGGTTTTTAAATTGATCTGTAAGCTGTTTTGTGGGCTTTTCAATTGATCTGTGAGCTGTGTTATGGGCTTTTGAATTGGTCTGTGAGCTGTTTTGTGGGCTTTTGAATTGGTCTGTGAGCTGTTTTGTGGGCTTTTGAATTGGTCTGTGAGCTGTTTTGTGGTCTTTTGAATTCATCTGTGAGCTGTTTTGTGGGCTTTTGAATTGGTCTGTGAGCTGTTTTGTGGGCTTTTGAATTGGTCTGTAAGTTTATAAGGCTGAGTTTGACACTGGGAGGGAGGAATATTAAAATCCCTGGAGAAACATATCAATAGTTATGTAACTGTATAACCAATCCATAATCATGTAATTGAACAAATAAATAAAAAAAAACTATATAGAGAGCTATCGAGGACTCTCTCTCGTATATAATTGTACAGTTAATTTATTTGAGAGGAATATTATAATCACTGGAGAAACAAGTCTGCAGTTAAGTAAATATACAAATAATTTTTTTTTTTAAACTATATAGAGAGCTATCGAGAAATCTTCCTGTATGAGCTGTATATAGAAATTCCTCGAGAGCTGTCTGGTATAGTTTTTAAATTTAATTTTACAGTTATATGATTTTGGATTTGTTTCTCTACATTTTACGATTCGTGCTGCTATGAATATTTTAGATAAAATTATTTGTGTTCGTTATTTTTCTGTTTATAATTAGAACGAAGCAGGGAGAAGAAAATGGGTAATAAGAAGAGAAATTGAAATGACGGATTTTAGTCTCCCTGAAATTAATAGAAACTGAAACCTGATAGAAGTTTTCATTAGTATAGTAGTAATAAATTATATACAAGTAAAAAATGCACCGAAGTTTCTTCGGCGCAATCAGGTTTTCTGTACAGCCGCTACAGCGTATAGCCTAATCAAGGCCACCGAAAATAGATCTGTCTTTCGGTGGTCTCGGTATAATGCTGTATGAGCCGTGCCCATGACACTTTAACTACGGCCCGGTGGTGGTCGATCCTATATCGTTGCCAGATGCACGATTATGGCTAACTTTTACCTTAAATAAAATAAAAACTACTGAGGCTAGAGGACTGCAATTTGGTATGTTTGATGATTGGAGGGTGGATGATCAACATACCAATTTGCAGCCCTCTAGCCTCAGTAGTTTTTAAGATGTGAGGGCGGACAGAAAAAGTGCGGACAGAATAAAGTGCTGCCGGACGGACGAAGCCGGCACAATAGTTTTCTTTTACAGAAAACTAACAAGTAAGAAATGCGCCGAAGTTTCTTCGGCGCAATCGAGTTTTCTGTACAGCACATAATGCTGTATGAAACGTTCAGCCACAACCCATGAAACTCTCAGCCGTGGCCCATGAAATTTTCAGCCACGGCCCGATGGTTGCTTGTATTGTTGGCACCTATAGCGGTGCCAGATGCACGATTATGGCCAACTTTAACCTTAAATGAAATCAAAACTACTGAGCCCAGAGGGCTGCAATTTGGTATGTTTGATGATTGGAGGGTGGATGATCAACACAATAATTTGCAGTCCTCTAGCCTCAGTAGTTTTCAAGATCTGAGGGCGGGCAGAAAAAGTGCTGACAGACCAGACAAATGACCAGTTTTCTTTTACCGAAAACTAAAAAAGGAAGATAAGATTTATGCTGTTGTAAATACTCTTGAATGATTTTGATTATGGTAAGCTTCTAATTTCTAATCTTGATAGTATTGAGGTTCTACATTAATCGCAAAATCCCTCCCAAGAAATTCCCATATTCGTCCGAATCTGGAAATGTAATAATCCTCGAATTCCAGTTACATAATACCTTGAGGGTCATAAAGGGTCATTCGATGGTTGAAGGTTTGACCGAGGTAATCCGGAATGTAATCCGGATTTGGCTGAAACCTTGTTTCTAGGGACGGGATTTTCAACCCCCTTATTAGTCCTTATTCCTGAAGGGGATTTAACCTTCTCCGTAATGCCTAGGTACATTTAGTCTGTTCCTCTAAGTATTTCTATACGTTTATATCTATGGCTTTTTTCTTTGCTTATGTAAGGGCATTTACCTTAATTCCTAGGTACATTTAGTCTGTTCCTCTAAGTATTTCTGTTCGTTTCTATCTATAATTTTTTTCTTTGTTTATGTAAGGATATTGTACATTTAACCTCTGCTTCTGCAAAGATCATATTAAGCTCAGTTTGACTCATGAGAAGTAATATATTCACTGTCTGTATGTTAATTGTCTTTCTCTATTTATGTGGGTACATTTAATCTTTTAACTGATGTTGGAAAAATCATATTAAACTCAGCTTGACTCATAAGAAGTCATATATTCATAACTAACGACTTAAGAGGCGCCTCTTGTAGTTACCCACATACCCCATCCGCAACTCATAATACGATAAGTTCGCTTTGGTTCTGCATATTATTCTAAAATGTTTTCTAAATCCACTCTCTGCTTGCATCAAGAAATTATCAGTACAAAATTTTCACCAGTCTTCATTTTTCCAGTTTCTCCACATGAGCAGTCCACCTTGGCAGTCACCAATCACATTAATAGATCATGTTGACCATTGCCAAACCTTGTGACGTTCCCTGATAATTTCAAATGCTTCCTTTGCTGCGATGTTTATACACAGCATTAAAATGAAATTTCTGTCAAACTCACCTGATTTGACAATACATTTATTTCCCTTTGATATTTTTGAAATCACCTTAAATAGAACATCTGTTAAATCTGTAAAATAACAGGAATGCATATCTATGTAATCCAGTATACGTCTAGGTTAATCCAATAAATCTTTATCCACACAGACACCCATAAATACATAAAAACAGAAAAAAATAGCAAAATTTCGCAGATTTTTTTTAATACTTCATTTTTATTCCATTTCCTTTCAGGGAAAACTCTTACTTTTTTTTATGCAGAAAAAAAGCACGTTTCATTCGGGTTGATATTTCAATCCTAACTGGTAGAGCGGATAATATGGATAGCCACTCAAAGGCCCGGTTTTCCGGCACAGCGACAGGGAGCAGCCGAGTGTAATTATAGTTCGGCCCACTGAATGTCGAATGCATATATGGACACGCGTTCGAAAAGAAAAAATAGAAAAAAAATATATATATATATATATGTATATGTATAAACCCTCCTGCTTTCTGCTTTTCCCAAAATACGCGGTTAGGGATTATGTGTATGTATATGTGTGCGTTTTGATACAGAGTTATTTTCTGTGTGTAATTAAGCATCATCAGTCAGGATGTAGCCTATATCTAGAGACGATGATAGGTTAAGAAAGATAGGTTAAGGGAAGATTGATTGATTGGTTAGTTGCGAATTATCTGGCGTTAGCTACCAAAGCATTTTATGAAGAGGACGTAGTTATATACCAATTGTCTTTATATCTAAAACTCTGAGATATTTCACGTATAATAATGTAATAATATATAATATGATATTTTATATATATATATACATATATATATATATATATATATATATATATATATATATATATATATATATATATATTTATATATGAGACATTTAATTTTTATATTTGAAAATTATCAAGGGTCCATTTACAATAGCCGAGAAATAAGTAAAAATTTCAGGAAGAGTGTAAAAATCCTAATCACCTTTTACCAAGCATCATTTTAGTATATCATACAGTAGATACACGTAAATACAACAATTTATCACATAATACATTTTACGTGTGTCGAATAAAATATAAATTCCCTCCACACCTCAGCGTCACAGGGCGTAGTTCCCACCCACAGGTCCCAAAAACTCTTCTTGCTTGAAGACACTTCCTGTGTCTGGAAGCTACTGACTGAACTCCTTTCGCCTCAAATTCCTGGAAGTTATGGAACTTCCAGAAGTTGCGGCTGGAATTTTTACGTCCAAGCTGGCAAAGGAAGACTTGTGATGATATAATCGTAAAGGATAATGTTTACATTTGCTCGGCGTTTGTGAGGGCTTTCGATGTTGAGGTTACTGAATGCGTAAGTCTGTTGTTTTTGTGGTTTTTGAATTCGCTTGATAATTGGTTTTCTTGCCTCAGAATTTTCTTTGTGATTTGAAAATATTTCTGTGGGATTTGTAGCAAATGTAGATTGACTATGTGCTAGTTAAGTTGCTGCAATATTGAACGTTCAGGAAATCTTTGGGGAAACATCTCGTCAGGTTTTTTTAAGACTGAAGAACAACTCGAAATGCAAAAGTTGTTGACGTTTTGCAAGAAGTGACCAGTGCAACAGTAGCCCAAATGTTTTATCTTCAAGTTGTGAATTGTGAATTTAATAAATTAGAAGGCAAGCAATACTAATGAGCAAAGTGAAGTCATACACACGAATACAACACATACAGTAAGTGCTAAATGAAGTCAACTTCACAAAAAAAAAAAAAAAAAAAAAAATATATATATATATATATATATATATATATATATATATATATATATATATATATATATATATATATATATTATATATATATAATATATATATATATATATATATATATATATATATATATATATATATATATATATATATATATATATATATATATATATATATATATATATATATATATATATATATATATGTATATATATATATATATATATATATATATATATATATATATATATATATATATATATATATATATATATATATATATATATATATATATATATATATATATATAAACGTTAAAGAACTCTTACACTTTTCGCAAAAAGTATATAACTTTCCGTTTTACGTTTTTCAGTGGATTTTGGTTAATATAAAATGCTTTACAAACTGCATAAGCACACGCTTATAACGTGTAGTGGAAAGACTGTATTCTCTCTCTCTCTCTCTCTCTCTCTCTCTCTCTCTCTCTCTCTCTCTCTCTCTCTCTCTCTCTCTCTCTCCTATCAGGAAATGAACGCAGAAAAAGAATATGAAAACTGCCTACAACTCTTCACTACGAATAAAGAATAGTTCTTCCTCAAAGGAAGGACTTACGCAGACATTTTAGTCAGAGTAAAAGGGGGAAAAAAATTCACGAATAAAGCAGGAATATTTTGCTTCTATTCTCTGCCTCTGCTCTCTTGTTTCTAGTTAAAATAATAAAAAGGAGTTTATAAAAAAGATCCTGAAATCTAGCACTTTTTATCCTTCAGTGTAGCGAGTCGAGTTTTCTTTAGTTTATAAGCTATTAAAAAATAATTAGAAAGAATAAATAAAATTTTCAAGGAAGAGTATATTGATTACTGTTTTCGAGTAGGCAGTAACCTAAGCAAGATGTGTACATTGACAGTTTTGAGGGATTGTGTTTATGTACAGAAATGCCTGTGTATACTGTGTGGATTTATACTGTAACCATATTGTAAATATTGTAATTGTAAACAATGTAAGTTTAATCCTTTCCATAAAAAGTAAAAAAAAAAAAAAGTCTATAAGTTGGCTGTGTCCCTTGAGAACGGGTTGACTCTGTTATCTAATTCGATAAGATGAGGTGATGTTGACAAAAGGCACATTCGCTCTTCTTCCTCTCTTGTTTTCTGGGAAACATCAACTTTGTTCCTTTATAAGGAAACGCCTAACAGATTCCAGTACAATTTCGAATAAGAAATAATGATTTGACACACTATAATACATTACGACTAAGCTGTCAGTCAAGACGGTAAGTTAAAGCATCTTGTTTCACTTTTTTGCGAAGTCTTCCATCTTCCCATTTTCAGAAATTACAATTTGGTTACATGATGGTTAAGTTAGGTTAGGTTGTAAGCCTATTGCCACTCAAAGCACATTTTGCTATATCTATTACTGCTGATATTCAAGGCATGCATCTTATATTAGCAAAGAGTAATGCTGAAAAAGAAGCAGGATATTGTCGGAAATATAAATCGTTGTTGATTTGAAAGCTAATATTTCCTTCAAAAGCTGTAGTACTGTAGCCTAGATTAAGCCTAGTACTATGTGCTACCATCTCTTTCCTTTCAAGTAACAAGACGCAATAGTAAAACGAAGCCAGCTTTCATTATCAGTGTGAATCACATTATTTGAATGTTGATGTGGAATACATAAAAATAACCCATTCAGCATATATAGAGCAATCGAAATTTCATAGTTTATGGAGTAATATGTAAGTACCATTCAGTCTTACCACCAGTTATACTGTTCATGCTGAAGAGCTAGTCTCAGTTTGAAGATTAATGCATTTTCTCCATACTGCCAAATACACATAAAGCTCTGAAGTACGTACTGTGACAATATTATATTCATTTCCCTTAGTTACCTCAGAGGAACAAAGCATTTAAGACCAATTCTAATGTTTAGTTGTTTACAATTGACCGCCTCTTAACACGAGACCCTCACTCGACGCTCCGTGCTAAGTCGAGTGTGGACGGATTGTTTGGAATATTACTCTTTATTATTTGTGTTACCATAATCATTTGTGTCGTGAATCTGATTTATTGTCTGCATTGGACGTTACTTGATGGGCTTCTCTGCAAGGTAGGTGTGATATTATCCCATTTGTGCATTTGTTAAAGGGTAGGCCTACATTTGTTCATGTGAGGTACACTGAAAGGTGTGTGTGTGTGTGTGCCTTTCTTTATCCCATTTGTGCATTTGTTCATGGTTAGGCCTACATTTGTTCATGTGAGATACTCTGAGAGGTGTGTGTGTGTGTGTATCTTTCATTATCCCGTTTGTCCATTTGCTCATGGCTAGGCCTAGATTTGTTCATGTGAGACTCTGGGCAGACCGTTAGTCTAGACTTGTTCTGTGTAATAGGACTGCCAGGCAGCGTTTTGGATTTTATCCTTCTAAAGTAATCTATCGTAATTGTTTCATCCAAGTTCATAAACGAACAGAACTACCTGTCGTTTGTATATAATAAAATCTATAATTAAGTTTATTAATGCATTATGTCTTTCTCTCTAAGCGTCTGTCGTTAATCTTATTGCATCAGATTAGTGCGATGTTAGGCCAAGGTCTGTTTAATGTTAGAGGAATAAAAGTGGGAATCCGACAATCTGTGAAATTATTTAATCATTTGTCTCGAGAATACAGCTGCGTTTATAAACCATTTGAAATTGGCCAGACATGTATTGGTAACATTGTGATACAATAGTTTCTCGTCTGATACATAGGCTATGTACAGCTGTGTTTATAAACCATTTAATATTGGCTAGACATGTATTGGTAATATTGTGATACATTAGTTTCTCGTCGGATACATAGGCTATGTACAGCTGTGTTTATAAACCATTTAATATTAGCCATACATGTACAAGTTAAGTAGGCCTATATCTTAGTTTACCTAGACCACTGAGCTGATTAACAGCTCTCCTAGGGCTAGCCCGGTATTGGTAATAGTGTGATACGTTAGTTTCTTGTCTGATACATGTATTGGTATTATTGTGATACATTAGTTTCTCGTCTGATACATAGGCTATGTATTTTTTTTCTTCCTGCCTATTTATGTTGTGTACTGGTTCTTTTAAATATTAAAATCATAGGAAACCAGTGGTATTAGTTGTGGGGGGGGGAACCATAAATTAGAGAATTACTTGAGCAGGAACAGTGCCTTGTTAAACTATATATATATATATATTGTATATATATATATATATATATATATATATATATATATATATATATATATATATATATATATATACATGATATTACTGCCGTCATATATGTATGTTTTGTTATCATTATTATTCAAGATCAGACAGTTGTATCAATTGTAAGGGTGATCATTCCTTCTTATTTAACGTAAATGGTTATGTGAATTGCACATGACGATACAGCTCGTATTGTACTGTAAATTTTAGTCTATTGCTGCATATTAAAATTGTCGACCTACATTTGGTATATAATGAATTCTGTTATATTGTTGGTTATGATGTTACTGCATCTTCTTTGATAATTTTCTTCTAATATTCTTCGTTTCCTTTTTACAGATTTCTCACTCTCTCCAGAAAGGTAAGTCTGCCATAATACAAGTTACGAGTGAGCCATTGACCATTCGAGTTTGGTTCATTTTCATAATTCGTGGAAAAATTACACAAACCATGTAACTGCTGTAGTGACGGGTCACTGTAAGTAGTCACGTTGTTTACGTGGGTGTTAGAAGACGTAACAATTCGCGTACTGAGGTATTTGTTTTAATTGTTTTTGCCGATTCGAAACTGCGTACTGCAAGTATCCTAAAGGGGGAATTTGGTTCTCTAAAGGGAGATGTTATCTGATAGTAATGTTGGGATGTGAACCACATACGGATGTCGAGTTTTTGCATAAAGTATCCATACCCTTTTTTGTTTCTTATACTTGTAATAGTGTTCGTATTATAATATTTTCTCCAGTAATTTTACTTCACAGTTTGGACGAAGCTTAAAAAATTCACTGCCAAACTTGACGAATTACCAGTAAAATTGCAGAGAGAGAGAGAGAGAGAGAGAGAGAGAGAGAGAGAGAGAGAGAGAGAGAGAGAGAGAGAGAGAGACTGAAATAAAAATAGAGATGAAATGAACCGAATGTTCAAAAAGGGGAAGGAAGGATTATCCGAGACATGGATATTAAAAATGGAATGATTGATCTTAAGCGCCTGTTTCTCTTTGGGCTATATCCGAAGGGTACTGTGTTCTCGTTGTTTCCACTATTTATATTTATTCATTTTTTCTTCAAGAGGATAGGTCTTTCAGGATTAGTGAGAGTTACATAGCTGTAATCGGCTGTTTGTTACTCTCTCTCTCTCTCTCTCTCTCTCTCTCTCTCTCTCTCTCTCTCTCTCTCTCTCTATGTATATATATATATATGTGTGTGTGTGTGTGTGTGTGTATGTATGCATGTATGTATGTATGCATGTATATATTTATATACATATGTATATATATATATATATATTATATACATATGTATATATATATATATAATTATATATACACACGCACATGATACTGGTACATCCCTCTCTCTCTCTCTCTCTCTCTCTCTCTCTCTCTCTCTCTCTCTCTCTCTCTCTCTCTCCTCATAAAGTTAGAGCGAACTGTCCGCATCAATGCTATTGCCGCTGTTGGGGACTTTCTTTTACAACTCCTTTACAATAGAATAGAAAAAGGATATCTCTCTCTCTCTCTCTCTCTCTCTCTCTCTCTCTCTCTCTCTCTCTCTCTCTCTCTCTCTCAAATGTAATTCGCTAAGTAAAGATTCCAAAGGAAGGGTGTGGGGTGGGGTGGTTAGGGAGGGGGAGGGGAGAATAATGTTAAGGGCGTATCTCTGGTGCGTTTGCATTGGCTGTCCATTGAAGCTCGGGGAAAGAAAATGGAGCTATTTGTGAAGCGTGAGGCTTCCTTTCTATTCAGCAAAGCCAAACACGAAAATAGGATGAGTCAGTCTCTCTCTCTCTCTCTCTCTCTCTCTCTCTCTCTCTCTCTCTCTCTCTCTCTCTCTCTCTCTCTCTCCTTGCACTGAGTGTTTCTCCCCTGATCTCTTGCTCTGTTACATATCAAGCTACCAATTCATTTTACACAGTCTCTCTCTTGCTTTCTCTCTCTCTCCTACCTACCTACCTACCTACCTACCTCAGTTTCCTTACACACCATCTCTCTCTCTCTCTCTCTCTCTCTCTCTCTCTCTCTCTCTCTCTCTCTCTCTCTCTCTTTACCTACCTACCTAAATACTATTCGCTCCTTAGACACCTCTCTCTCTCTCTCTCTCTCTCTCTCTCTCTCTCTCTCTCGCTACCTGCCCACGCACCTACCTACCTACCTACCTGCCAATTCTCCGTACACACCATCTCTCTCTCTCTCTCTCTCTCTCCCTTTCGGTTCTGTCTCAAAAGACTATTGAAGGAATTAATTACAAAAGTTTCTTTTGATGCGTCTATTTGCTTCCTGCTGATCAAAGCCTCCTCGCTAATGGTTATGAAATCTAAGAAAGAAAAAAAAGAGAAAAAAGAGGAAAAAAGAAAATGAGTGAGCGGGAAAACACGGGAGAGCACTTTGCTCTGCCTGCGATGGAAAAGATGAAACGACTTTGTATGATTTCGGATGATTTTGCATGAGTTGCAATGGACAGGTTGTACGGGAGAGTTGTTTTTGATATTCATAAATTAAGTAGAAATTGTTTTGTTTTGTGTTTTGCTTTGTTTCATTTTGGCGTTGTGGGAAAGTTGTCTTTGATGCGGATGAATTTTTGTTTTGTTTTGTTTTTGCGGGTTTACGTAATGTAGGGTTAACGAACTCACGGAGAAAAAGCTAACAGAATTGCTTGTAATAGGAGCCAGTGCAAGGGGAGTATATGTATGTGTATGTATATATAGATATATAGATATGTATGTATATGTATATATATATATATATATATATATATATATATATATATAATATATATATATATGTATATATATATGTATGTATGTATATGTATATAAAGTACATAGGTATATGTGTAAGTATATGTATAATGAAAGCTTACACAGACTTTGCTGCACACAAGTGACAGGGCTGAAGACAGTTGTCAGTATCTGAGATAAAAAAAAAAAAATTGCCGAGGCTGTTACCTTTTCCAAGATTTTAAACCACCATACGTGGGATGGAACATAGGAACAAATATAAGAAAATATCAGAAAAAATATTACTTGATAGATATCATTCCGATTGCTATATCCTTTTCAATTTTTTAAATTTGTTTTTTTCTTTTATATATTTTATTTTACAATTTTTTTAAACGTTTCTTTGCTCTTAGTCAAAACGTTCAACGTTAGTTTCCAGTTATTTCTTTTGTATCAAGGATTAATAAAAAGGATCTGAACTGCATACAAAAGACACTATCAAGTACAGGACTATTATTAACACGTGCCAATATAAATTCAGCCAAAAAAAAAATAATGAAATAAAAAATAAAATGGGGGATCATACTCCAGTCTGAATGAAAACCTCCATTTGCAAAAGATTCCAGTCTCCTTTGAAAGTCCTTTTGGCTCCAAAACAAACAGATACCTCGATTCCTCTGGGTCTCAAGGACTCGGGCGAGTAATGAACCCTCCTCTGATTATATTTGAACGGCAAACAAGAGAAAATTTTTTTATTTTTTTTATCTCTTGCTTTCTCTAAGCGACGTGAGGGCCAGAGTGATATTTGATAGGTTTCCTGTGAAGTTTTATCGAGGAAAAAACGAAGAGAGAGAGAGAGAGAGAGAGATAGTTAGTTCTATAAACGTTTATGAAGGCATGCAGATGATGTTTATATATATATATATATATATATATATATATATACATATATATATATATATATATAGTACATACATATATACATATACATACACACACAGTACACACACACAAACACTTTTTACACACAGATATATATATATATAATATATATATATATATATATATATATATATATATATATATATATATATATATATATATATATGTATGTATGTATATATGTGTGTGTGTGTGCCTTTGTAAAAGTTTGTTAGAAATAAGTGTATCTCTCTATTTCTCTCCCTCCGTTTTTTCCTCGATAAATCTTCACAGGGAATCTATTAAAATATCACTCTGGCCCTCACGTCGCTTAGAGAAAGCAAGAGACAAAAAAAATTTTTTTTTCTCTTGTTTTCTGTTCATATATAATCAGAGGAGGGTTCATTACTCGCCCGAGTCCTTGAGACTCAGAGGAATCGAGGTATCTATTTGTTTTGGAGCCAAAAGGACTTTCAAAGGCGACTGGAATCCTTTGCAAATGGAGGTTTTCATTCAGATCGGAGTGTGATTCCCCATTTTATTTTTTTATTTATAATTTTTTTTTTTTTTTTTGCTGAATTTACTTCAGCACGTGTTAACACTAGTCCTGGACGTGACAGGGTCTTGGATGTAGTTCAGATTGCTTTTATTAATCCTCGACAAAAAAAAAAAAAAATTAAAAGGGAGAATGATTTTCCTTTTATTTTTTTATTTAGTTTTTTTGCTGAATGTACTTTGGCACTTGTTAACAATAGTCCTGTACTGATAGCGTCTTTGTATGCAGATGAGATCGCTTTTATTAATCCTTGACAAAAAAAGAAGGCTTAGAACAAAAACACTGAGAACTAACATTTGAACGTTTTGACCGAAAGATCAAAGAAACGTTTGTTAAAAAAATGGGAGGAAAGACGATAGAAGGAAAGAAAGGAAAAATATGAAAAGGAAATAGCAATCTCAAGTAATTTTTTTTTTTTTTTTTGTCCGTATGTTACATCCCACGTATGTCGGTTTAAGATCTTGGGAAAAGGTACCAAACTTCGCTATTTTGAACTTTATTTATTTGTATATTTAATCAATTTTTTCGGTTTTATGTCAGATATTGACAGCTTTCTTTAGTCGTGTTTTGCTTTATTCCATGTGGTTTATTTTCTTTCTTTTGTCGTGATATATATATTACATATATATATATATATATATATATATATATATATATATATATATATATATATATATATATATATATATATATATATATATATGTATACATATATATATATATGTATATATATATATATATATATATATATATATATACATTTTATATATATATATATATTTATATATATATATATATATATATATATATATATATATATATATATATACATAGATATATATATATATATATATATATATATATATATATATATTTATATATATATATATATATATATATATATATATATATATATATTATATATATTATATATATTCATATTGATATACATATACATAACAACCAAAAGAAACACAGCCATCCAACAGTAAATGCAATCGCGCGTAACATCACAACAACCGCCCCCTTAAGAAAAAAATTGATCTTCGAATTCTTCTAAATAGACGCCAGGTACCTCACCTGCCTGCGTCGTGTTAGACAACCCCGTCTCTCCACCCCCCCCCCCCAACCGCCCTTTTGAGCGAAAGCGAGTAAATGTTATCAACGGGATATATATGGAAATTGGATTCCCGAAATGGGGAGTATCAAGTATCGGATGGGTGGGGAAGGTTGGGGAGGAATGTGGGAAGTTGTGGGAAGGTTGAGGAGTGTCGGGGTGGGGGAGTGGGAAGACCACAAATAACTTCAAAATGTATGGAGTGGAGAGTATGAATTTTCTCTGTATTTCGCATGGTCATTTGGAGAGGTGGAGCCCCCACCCTGTCTCCCTCCCAAAAAGGGGGAGGGGAATGTTGGGAGTCGTAATCCCCCTACTTCCACCCCATAGAAAGGGAAGGGGAGTGTCTTAGGCTATTTTTGTCAAGGGAGAGAGAGAGAGAGAGAGAGAGAGAGAGAGAGAGAGAGAGAGAGAGAGAGAGAGAGAGAGAGAGAAAACAAATAAGTAAGATGAGTTGTGTCCTTACAAAATTCAGAAATTACATTTTTCAGTTGTGTGAATAATTATCAGATATTAAGGGAAACGATGATTTATACATAGGGAGAATATAAGTGATAATTGGCCGAGGAAAAGCGAGGGAAGATTGAATTATTTTTGATATTCAAAATAAAGAAAAAAGCTTGGAAATTATGGTGCACAAAGCACTGTACATGAATAACATCGACTGCAATAATAAAAGCAAGGGGTCAGCCTATGGTTTAACGAAACAAAGAGTATGGTAGCCACACACACACACAAACACACACACACACACACACACACACACACACACACATATATATATATATATATATATATATATATATATATATATATATATATATTATAAATAATCATAAATATATACATACATGCATACATAAAGGCTACCAGAACGTAAAAGTAAACAGAACATACAAGAAATCATATATAAAATATATATATATATATATATATATATATATATATATATATATATTTATATATATATATATATATATATATATATATATATATATATATATATATATATATATATATATATATATATATATATATATATATATATACAACAACGGAAACATTTGTTCATTAAAGTGAAACCTCCCTTCTTATAACCCTCTGTGAGGCCGTAAGAAGGGCGCTATTTGTGGACTGACTGGCTCACAATATTTATGAGGGTAAGATAATTGAAGGTTCTCCTTTGCGTTCCTTATCATTCATTGTTACATTTACGAAATTTTCCGACTTTTGAATAACGCAGCTTACACTTTATACGCTTTTAGAAAATAATAAAATTTATTTACATTTTATTTGTATCATGAATCTAAAAAAAACCTAAAGTAATTTTGGGTAGGCTTAGCAATTCAGGTAATTGTATAAAATATTTTATTAAAATATATTCAGATCATGTAAAAGAACAAATAAAGCAGTATTCTGGAATGGTGTTGTTATGGTGTTTCATGAACTAGTTTACAAGTTTACGACCAAAAGACACGGAATGGGCATAAAGGAAATTAGCTTTTCCTGTCGTCAATTTTATTATTATTATTATTATTATTATTATTATTATTATTATTATTATTATTATTATTATTATTATTATTATTATTATTATTTTGGAGAATCAAGTTTACGCTAAAATAATGAGGGACCAACTTCAATAATTTACCTTATTTACACACACACACACACACACACACACACACAGAGAGAGAGAGAGAGAGAGAGAGAGAGAGAGAGAGAGAGAGAGAGAGAGAGAGAGAGAGAGAGAGAGTCCCATGTGTTTCTGGTATTTGTATATCGGGGAAAACTTTCATTTGTGTTTCGGTGTTGAAAAGGAAGGAAGGAAGAGAGAGAGAGAGAGAGAGAGAGAGAGAGAGAGAGAGAGAGAGAGAGAGAGAGAGAGAGAGAGAGGGAAAATCACGTGTTCCGATAATTACATGTTTTCATATATGGTGTTACAGTGTTGAAAACAGGAAG
This sequence comes from Macrobrachium rosenbergii, assembly GCF_040412425.1. NCBI lineage: Eukaryota > Metazoa > Arthropoda > Malacostraca > Decapoda > Palaemonidae > Macrobrachium > Macrobrachium rosenbergii. The sequence continues at coordinate 39,668,174 of NC_089762.1, read as the reverse complement.
GAGAGAGAGAGAGAGAGAGAGAGAGTACCACGTTTTTGTATATTTGGATACCTGCGATAATTTTCATATATGTTTCAATGTTAAAAACAGGAGAGAGAGAGAGAGAGAGAGAGAGAGAGAGAGAGAGAGAGAGAGAGAGAGAGAGAGAGAGAGAATATCATAAATATCATCACATTTAGTGAATCATGTGTAACCTGCATTGTCATTGATTATACCAAAACCTGAATGAATTGCACATATAAAACAACCCACCTGTTTACCATCTCAAAACGAGCGAGAGGAGACACATCACAGGCACCACATCTTTCGTATTCCCTTAAAACAGTGATGATAAGTAGCAAGGACAACCGCCCCCCCCCCCGCAACACTACCAACCTTTTAAAGCAAGATAGATCGCTAGGGGCGGGAGAAAGGCAGGAACCATTACATGGGAGTGTCATTGTTTCGTTGGGGAGGGAAGGGACTGTACGACCACAGAAAACGGGGTATAGAAAACGGAGGACACATGCGATCAGCTGTTGGAACTGACGTTAGGGTACTGTGTTGATTGATTGATCATTTATGGCTTAAAATTAATTATTTATGGCTAGTAAAACTGGCGTCACAATATGTAGGTTATTAACGCCAAGGGTACTGTGCCGATAATACGAGAAGACACGATAGCCCTATTGATTTATAAGTGAACAATTACGATAAAATAAGAAAATTCAACGACTTGGAAAGAAAGGCTGGGAAAAACAGCAAATAATTACCTTGAACAATAATGCCTTTTATTTATTTTTGTAGGGTGAGCGAAAGTAGGAAGAATATTGTTGATCCCTATATTATAGTGATTCAGCAGGTGAAAAATTATGAAAATTCAATCATTTGGAAAGAAACGCTGGAAAAAAGAGCAAATAATTTCCTTAAACAATAACGCCTGTTATTTATTTTCATTTTTAGGTAAGCGAGAGTGGGAGGGAGCACTGTAATTAGGGCAAGAAATGAATTACAAATACCAATTTGGCTTTCCAGTGTAGAAATAATCGGGTTAATTTATTAGCAGGAGTAAAGAGTGTTCGGAGGGTAATTTGGCGTTTTACTTAAAATACCCTGGAGTGAGGGTTAAGTCTTTCGTTTTTATTAGAGAGAGAGAGAGAGAGAGAGAGAGAGAGAGAGAGAGAGAGAGAGAGAGAGAGAGAGAGAGACGCCATAAAGTCCTTTATTAAGGAGGGGAGGAGACGGGTCCTAACCCAAAAAATACAAAAATAATTAGATAACGGCTGCCAAAAGGGAAGAGAGGAAGAATGCCTTTGCTAATCGCGAAAGAAAGAAAGTGATTCTCCCTTTTGAGTATTAGCGAAAAAAAGAACCGAAAAGTCCGCGTAATTAAATTCCTTCCTGTAGAGATATAATATGTGCAAGCAGAGGGCGAGTTGCCAGATAGGAAAAATGGGAAATGATTTTATGGCGTAAATAGAAAGGCTTTGATTATGGTTCGGTGATTCGCGTAGGCGGAGGTGTCATTGTGAACGAAGTTATATTCGGTATGTTTGAGCGTAAAACGAGGTTTAGTTGAATTGACAAAGCTTATTGCCGGAGGTCACCAGGAGGAAAATAGTGTATTGATTTACTTGGAAAAAATAAGTTAAAAATATTTCTTTATGTTCACGAAGACTACAAATTATATATATATATATATATATATATATATATATATATATATATATATATATATATATATATTATCTCTCTCTCTCTCTCTCTCTCTCTCTCTCTCTCTCTCTCTCTCTCTCTCTCTCTCTCTCTCTCTCTATATATATATATATATATATATATATATATATATATATATTGCAAGAGCCATAAGGAAATAATAATATGCATTTTAATCCACACTTCTTCAGTTACTGTAAGAAGTGAAAGACAGGTGAGGGACTTGAGAAAGAATAAGCAATAAACAAATAAAAAAGGAATAAGCAGTAGTATAGTTATGGTCGATTTTATAATATCCCTTTTAAGAACATCTTTACAAACCGGTACTCTCTAGAATTTTCCCAACTGATTGAATGATTACAATTATCCTAAAGTAGAGAGAGAGAGAGAGAGAGAGAGAGAGAGAGAGAGAGAGAGAGAGAGAGAGAGAGAGAGAGTCCAACATACATCCCACACTAACATTATTCTTATGTTGATTAAATCTGGTAGATAGCATTTAAAAAGTCTTATTACAGTCTTTACGTGGAATTTCAGGTGAATTCTTTACCAAAATGAATATCCTAATTGATGAATCCTCAATAGCAACGTTAACATTAAATTCTCTACGTATTTTCGTTCATTAAAAGCGATAAATTGTCACGGTTGAAAACCAGGACGCTGTCAGCTGCATTTTAACTGTTACTGATTTTTTAAAAGCTGGGTAAACTATTAATTTGGGATATTTCAAATCATATATATATATATATATATATATATATATATATATATATATATATATATATATATATATAGTATATGTATATATATGTATATATATGTTTATATAATTTTATATAAATATATATATATATATATATATATTGGTAATTTGTTGATTTCTATCAATAATTAGCCATTTATTTTTCTCACTGCTTCCCACTTTTATAATTGAATATTCAATACTGTAGAACCTTGCTTTGCAGAAAGATAATAATTTTCATTGTTGTTCCACATGAATATTCATTTGTTTTGATAATAATAATAATAATAATAATAATAATAATAATAATAATAATAATAATAATAATAATAATAATAATAATAATAATAATAAACACAAACCCTATTATAATATAATAGAAAAATAAGATTAAATACCTGTTATTAAAAAAATACATTCTAAACCGTCATACGTCCCCTGCAATATTTTATGTACTCGTTTTGTGCAACGGATTGGTTTGCTTACGATTCGGTAGAAGGGGAGAGTGGGGATAAATATGGTACACCATCGGTCACAGTGACGAATGTCTTTTACGCTTTCCACTCGTTTTACAAACGGCAGTTCAGAGGGGAATGTTTGTAACAGCGACAAACATCAAACACTTTTTTTCTGGTTCTCGTGCGAAAGGAGATGAGGAAAGATTGATGAATGTTTTGTTGGGCAAGATGTTTGTGGGGGGGGTGGCAGGGGAAGGGGAGGGGGTTGTTGAATCCAGAGGTTACGTTGGGTAGGGGGTAATGTGGCTACGTTGGCAGTGAGGTGTAAGTTGGTACTAAAAGTGGGCACTCAGGTGTAAATTGGAAATTGGTACCTGGTGGCATTATATACGTGTGTGTGTGAATTAGTGTGTGTGTTATATATATATAATTAGTGTATATATATATATATATATATATATATATATATATATATATATATATATATATATATATATATATATATATATATATATACACATATATTATGTATGTATGTATGTATGAATGAATGAATGACCAACCTCTCTGATAGCTTTTAAACCTGACGGCAATTACCAAGCAACAGTGTACATCTACATCAAGAAACTTGTTCAGAAACCGATTTTATTCCAAACTCAAGCGCGCTGCAAATCACTGTGCAAGCAAAGAAAAACCCTCGAAAAGTAAAATGCACTGAGGCGTATCTGAAACGCAGCCAAATGTTGAAAGTGTTCCCTGAATCGCATGCACTGCTCCAAGCATGCGGTCATGGCACATTTCGAAAATGTTTTTCTTCTTTTTTTTTGTGCAGAATTTGTTTCCGTGGGTATGTTTTTTCTGGGCAGGGAAACTGACAGCTCATTCCATGATAATTTTTCTTAGTTGATAGCTCATTTCATTAAGGGATATATTACGTTAATGTATATGTGTTCATGAGTATGTTGTTCTATGCAGGAAAATTGGTGTTTACTTAGGCATATGTTTATTTTTTTATGAGGGAAAAAGTATAATTCGTCGTCTTTGTTGATTAGGGTGGAAAACAACAATAAAAAATATTTCTTACGTTTTAGTCCATTTTAATAAAAGCATGTTTAAAAAAATTTTTATAGTTTTTTATTTGATGGTTCAAAATAATTTTATTCATTGATAGCTCATTTCGTAGTAATTTTTATTAACTGATAACTAATTTCATAAAGGGAAAATATTTCATTCATGTCTTTGTTGACTGTAAACTGGGAAGTAACATTAATAATTAATAGATTTAAATAGTGAGTTTTCATTAACTGACATATAATTAAGGAAATGAACAAGAATAAGAGAAACATAGAAAAGGGAAAAATTGCGAATACTGAGAATAGAAAGAACATAATTATAAATAAAACAGAAAGGTACAGAAATGTGCAAGAAAAATATAAAAGTGGAAAAGAAATATTACACTAAACCGAAAGAATAGAGAAAGAAAAATAGGAAAGATAGTACATGGGGAATAAACAGAGGAAATAAAAAAGTAGATGAGAATTGTAGGAAAAGAATGAGTCAACAAAAGGTGAGTGAAAACGAGAGAGGAGAGGAAAGCGAAAGTGATAAAATCCTAGTACCAGGTAAAAGCAGAAGTGAGAAAAACAGGGAGGATGGAAAGGTAGGAAGTAAGAGGGAGATAAAAAAAAAAGAGTGAAAATCAGAAATAGGCGAATAAGGAAATAGGAAGTGAATAAGATGCAATGTGAATAAGAAGCTGAGAGATGTGATAGACATAATAGATGGATAACAGAAAAAAGATGAAAAACAGTAAAAGAACGAGTAATGAATATGAGGACATAAGAGAAAATTCAAGATAAGGGTAGCTACAAAAAATGAGGATTGTTCATTCTGGTTGGAATATTAACAAAAATAAGACCCTCATTAAGTTCAGTTCTTCCGATGTCGTTTGTTTTTCAAAATTAATTTTCTGCCATGGGAAAACAAAATTTCAGTCTTCACTGAATATTTAAATATATATAAATCTACAAATCCCGATCTTCTTTTTATAATATCTGGGCGAAATAATAAAATGTAAAAAAAGAATAATAAATTGAGAAAATTCAGAGCCAAAATTGTCCCGGAAATCCAAGCAAGAAAAGAGACAAAAAGGAAAACTTAAAAAACAAATTAAAATAAATTCAGTTTCTAATATTTCCGCGAATTAATGAAATATGAAAAGGGAAAATAAACTGTAAAAATTCAAGGCCAAAAACGTCCCCGAAATCTAAGTAAGACAAGAGACTAAAAAGAAACCCGCCCCCCCTAAAATAAATAAATAAATGAAATATTAGAATGTAAAAAAAAGGATAAATTGTGAAAATTCAAAGCCAAAAACGTCCCGGAAAATCCAAGTAAGAAACAGATAAAAGGAAGTCGTAAAAGATTTTAAAAACCAGAAATAAATCAGAGAGAGAAACAAAAGCTCGCATTTGCTTACTCCAACGTAACGATGATAAAGTACAGATCTCCGGAACGGAAGATAAATCAGAGAGTTGCTGAATAAAAAGGTTTCGTCTCCGCTGCAAGATTTACTGCTAAGATGTGGCTCCGGAGGGTGGAATGCATTCTCGAACTGTGTGTGTGTGTATGTGTGTGTTTTTGTGAGTTTTGTTGACGTAAGGGTCGTGGTAATACATTTTCGAACTCTGTGTGTGTTTGTTTTTTTTTTTTTTTTTTTTTGGCATAAGAGTATTGGTGATGCATTCCGAACCGTGTGTGTGTGTTTGTGTATGTGTGTGTGTGTGCGTGTGACTGTGTTTACGTTCTAGTGAGTTTTGTTGGCATAAGAGTATTAAATGGTGATGCATTCTCGAACTCTGTGTGGTTTGTGTGTGTATGTGTGTTCTTGTGGGTCTTGGTGGTATAAATATTGATGCTGAGTTGTATGTGATGGACTGAGTGTGAGTTTCTCAAAGATAAAGTGAAGTCACATTTCTTGCATAGGATTAAAAAATTATCCCTTGGTGTAAAGAAATGTTTCTTTAAGACAAAACATAGGATTAAAAGTAATACCTCTTGTGGGTAGCAGAGATGCATCTTTGAGGTAAGGCATAACTTCTTATGACAGCGAACTGCGAGGTTTTCCTACTGTTACACCTATAAAAGCTTTTAACACTGTTTCCCTTTCAGCGCTGAATGACCTCATAGGTCCTAGCGCTTGGCCTGTGGCCTGATTTTCATCATCCATTCCATTCTTCCGGCAGCAAGATTGTAGGGGATTATTGCGTTACTCCAAGGAATATGAGATTAAAAGTCAGACAGCATTTTGAACATTTTGAGGGTGAAAGGGGGGAAGGGTGGTTGTGCTGGGGGCTTTAAATGCAAAGGTACATTTTTGAGAATTAAATGGTTGTAGTTTGTAGGCTTGGAAATGTCACCACCATGGTGTTCTTCAGGTATTTTGATATTCCATTTTAGATCTACTGGTTGCAGTTGACTATATAAATGGCACTTAACACTAAAGATATTGACGCAGAGTTACTTTAATTTTTATTCACTAAGTAAACCTGAAAATCGTCATTAACCCAGCCACCTTGAGCATGATTCCATTGAAAAGAAAGGCTGATTTAGACACCATCTGTTAAAGCGCACCCTGAATTAAACTACCTGCTAGTTTGTCGATTGTGGTAGATCAAAGACGCCTGCTCACATACACGGAGACACACACACACACACACACACACACACACGCTCCCGTAAAACAGAAAATATTGTCATCCAAATGAATATTAATTTGAATTTTACAAAAGTGTCAGGTTTGTGTCCATAATGCAGGAAAACTCTCTCTCTCTCTCTCTCTCTCTCTCTCTCTCTCTCTCTCTCTCTCTCTCTCTCTCTCTCTCTCTCATGAATCGTGAACGAAATCGATGCCAAACCGCTTCAGCAATTTTTAAAGTCGAGCTATACAACAGGTCACATCTCTCATAGCAGTAGTGCTGCACTTCACAAGCTAGGAGGCTCTACGAACAAGCACGGAATCTTTTTAATTCTCTGTAAAATAAAACGCGTACATTTCTGTTTATCAGGAAATTGACAGCTTTGTATATATCTTAGTGGGTGTATTTATGTGTTCTCTTGGATTAGATGAAATCGTGTAATTTCCCATGTATTAGCTATTTAAATTCCTGAACTTTTAAATCTTTGTAAAAGGGAAATCATACAATTCTGTTTATCAGGAAATTGACAGCTTTATCGATATATTATTGAGTGTATTCCATTGTACTCCTGGACTGTATGAAAATGTATAATTTCCTATTTATTTTTTTTAAGTCTAAAAATAGGTTATTCCTCCATTCGTAATCATTCAGGAGTGACTGTTATCTCTCGCTTACCTGATTACTAAACTGATAAACGACCATTCAGGAGCAGAGATAAAATCGTGCAAGTTCCTACGTATTATTTTTTAAGTCCCTGAGAGTAGATTATTCCTCCTTTCGTAACCGCTCGGAAATGACTGTTATCTCTTGCTTACCTGATTAATGAACATTCAGAAGCAGTGGGGAGCGCATTCCTTATCAGATTCACATCTCCCTTGAAGTATATCATACACCTTTTGATTCAGAATTGCGCAGAATTATATATTTCCGTTTGCAAGGATCTCTCGGAATCACTGATAAGATCATTTATTTAAAGGAATGATTTTGCGAGCTTGTCATAGGAAATTGTAGGAGAATGGCATCTGGAATTTGTTCAAGATATTGCAATGAAAGAAATTGGCCTTCTCTTAAATACACGAATTTGAATTTTTCTTTACATTCTCTACATATGCTATCTTATCCTAGTTAGGGAACTATTAACTATTGCTAGAGACTATGCATGGTATCTTCTAATAGGACCTTTGAGGCTAAACAGTCCTGCTGAGAACATCTTAAAATTTAGGCTTGAATATAAATATTAATTTGTTAAAACAGTATGCAATAATAATAATAATAATAATAATAATAATAATAATAATAATAATAATAATAATAATAATAATAATAATAATAATAATAATAATAGTGACTGGCGAAATTGTAATTGAAAAAGATAATTATTGATTGCTTTGACTATTATCGTAGCTGAAAGCATTCCCAAGATGAAAGAAAAATCAACACATTCTCGTTATTTGACAGAGAGAGAGAGAGAGAGAGAGAGAGAGAGAGAGAGAGAGAGAGAGAGAGAGAGAGAGAGAGAGAGAGAATTGACTTCATCATCTCATTGACTGAAGTGTTTGCATTTCGATCCATCAAAGAAATGAAAGACTGCATTGTAATTTTCTTGGATCGCTTTCTCTGGTATCTTCTTGGGATCTATCTATCTGGTTATCTGTCTACCTATCTGTCTGCCTATCTGTCTGTCTGTTTATCTATCTATCTATCTATCTATCTATCTATCTATCTATCTATCTATCTATCTATCTATACTCAAAACATCATTCAAAAGTGGGACTTGAGAGAAAATGGTTTCAGCTGTTTAAATGAGGAAGTGTATTAATAGTAAAGAAGAATTTCCGGATTTCTATAACACACACACACACACACACACACACGGGCACAAACAGAACACAAAACAATACTAAATTATAAACACACACACGCACAACATAATACAACACTAAAATACAAACACACACACACACAACATGACACAACACTAAAATACAAACACACACACACACACACACACACACACACACACACACACACGAAGCAGCGTAAATGAAACAAGGCCGGGGCTCGTGCCAGTGAAAGGAGACAAGAAAATAAAAACACCACGTCTTGAAATCTGGAAGAGAGAAAAAGTGATGACTTCAGCTTTGCAGAGCAATATATCTTATTTCAATATCTGAAAGGTCAGAAGTCATCTGCATGCAATCCATTTTTCCTCTTTGAAGCGTTTCAATTTAAATAGCGTTTCTTAACGTCTTCTGCGTTTCTTGGAAGAAATGGAAGTTTAGTTTTTATATTTACATTTTTTTTCTAGGAATTATACAGTTTCAAAAGTCTCTCGGTTTCTCTTTCACGAACGTAGATTCGACTGATATCAATCTTTCTGTCACATCAAATCATCTATTCGTTTAATTGAGTATATGCGAAGGTGCAGCGCGTTACTGCCTTGAAGCACTTCCCCCTGTATTTTATAATTTACTTATGTTTTTGTCTAGTTATTTATTTATTTAATTTATTTTTTTCTTTTCTGTTAAATGTCCTCTTCTTTCTGTATGTACTGTTACCTCCTGTTACTCCTTAAAAATGAACACCATAATATTTTTTGGAAGCTTGAATTTCAAGTCATTGGGCATGTTCCATATAAATAGGGTTCATTTTATGAATAATAATAATAATAATAATAATAATAATAATAATAATAATAATAATAATAATAATAATAATAATAATAATAATAATAATAATAATAATAATAATAATAATAATAATAATAATAATAATAATAATAATAATAATAATAATAATAATAAATAAATAAATAAATAAATAAAAATAATGATAATAATAATAGTAATTGATGAGAATTACGCCAAAGGCTTTCAGTATCTCGTAAAAGAACTCTGTCCGAATGGCACATTTTACATTATTTCCCACCCGTGAATTCTCGGTTTTACTCCTACAAAAGTTAGCAAAAGATATCATAACCCGAGTTATTTTTTGCACGAATCGTGTGAAAAAACATCACTGGAAATTAATGATACACATATTTTTATATCAATAAAATATGTTGATAATCTACATTTATTCTGATTCATTATCTTCAAATAACACCTCACAATAAACATGACTTGCATTACGTTGGATGCAATGATTTATACGAGATATATAACATGTAATAAGTCACATGGATATATTATGTAATACTTTATTAAATCTAAATGAAACCTCTCGGCTAAATATGACTTGCATTACATTGAATACAGTGGTTTATGAGTGTCATATGAAAATAATGTGTTAATATCACAGAGATACCTGTGAGGCTGAATTATTACAGGTATCTTTGTGACATCTCTGTCGTCTGAATGATGAAGCATTTGACCTTAAAATCACCTGCAAGTGAACAGTTGTTTTATTTACTTCAAACTAAAACCAAAAGGAGAAGACACAGGTTTCGTTATAAATGCATTTTCGAAACGCCTTTGCAATTCGCTCTCGGATAACGAGGTGTTCCTCGCGCTTGGATAAATTGGAAATAAATTTATTACGTTCAGGAGAGCGAAGGAAAAAAAAAAACAGTCACAGACGAAATGAAAAAAATGTGTCCCTTGAACTTAGACTCCGCGTAGCGTTAATTTGCCTAATTAGTTCTCTGGATGCGAATAAAGTCTGCTTGATTCATGGTTCTCTCGGATACACTTTAGTTTTGGTCTTCCCGGACGTCTAAATTAAGATTTTTTGACAATGAGAACCGCCCCCCACCCCCTCACAAACAATAAATGAGCAAGACACGTGGAATGGACTCGGTTGCGCAAAAGGAGTAACAATTGTCCCTTGTGTTTTCTTGGTGAATATCTCTCTGTTTTAATACAACATGGAACTTGCCTTTCTTATTTGCTTGCATTTGAAAGGAGAAAATAAGCTCTCTACAGTTGCGTGGTACAGGGAACAAACACATCATTCAAGTAAAAAAAAATTCGGATCTTTCCTGAATAGTGATCCCCGGTATGCATCCACCTTTGCGGCGTGTTCAGTACAAGCCCGTTGGGGATGACCGTAAAAACATAATCGAAAGACTGTAAATATCATAAAGATAATGAACCTCAAGAAATTTTAATCCTAGATAGCAACCCTCGAACTTTGCTGGGGTCGCCATCTAGGGAAGATCCGAAAATTCAATAAAAAGTATTGTAATTTTCGTTGGTTTTCATTCCAACTGAAGCAGAAGGTCTTTCACAATTTAGACCTCTATTGATCCAAGGAATATCATAGTCACTTTGATTCCTAAGAGGATACGCCTGTGTCAGCTTAAAATTCTTGTCGTAAAATCTATGAACTGGACATTCTACAAGTAAGCAAGGTACATTCAAAATGCCTTTGCTGATGCCTGAAACATGGAGATTCACACACCTGACTAAGGATTCTCTCTTCCCCGTAGGAGGATAGTGCCATTAGTGCACCTCATGCGGTGCACTGTAGGCATTACTTAAGGTACTTTGCAACGTCCCTTCGGCCCCTGCCTGCAGCACCTTTCATTCCTTTTGCTGTACCTCCGTTCATATTCTCTTTCTTTCATCTCCTAGCAGTTGTTTCATAGTACAACTACAAAAGGTTTCCTTCCTGTTACAATTTTAAAACATTTTTACCCTCAATATCCCTTTCAGCGATGAATGATCTCATAGGTCCCAGCGATTGGCCTTTGGCTTGAATTTTATATTCCAGTTGCAAAAACATCCACTTTAATTAAGGAACATAATGACATTTTCTTCCAAAAAATTGCATTGCCAACGAAATCCACTCGCCTTATGTAGAGGAAACATTATATTTTTATTTGTTTATTTATTAATTTATTAATTCATCTTCTGTCTCTTTTCTAACTACTTATAATTTCTTTCTGTATTTTCTATTATCATCTGTAACTTCTTTCAAATGAACACCACATTCTTAGGAAGCCTGAATTTCAAGGCAGTGGCGCCTGTGGTAGCCTTGTTCCATATGTACAGAGGTGTATATTCTGAATAATGATAATGATAATAATATCAAGAAAATGTCAGACACAGACAACTGTGTGGAGGTCACCGGAATATCTTATATTCCCGTCCGTTATTTCAACGTCTGTATCAAATTACCTCGAAGTAAGAAAATAATATGATTTTAATTAAGTAACTCTTGCTGGGATGAGATCGCCTGTGGCGAATGGTGTATCATGTCCTTGCTAAGAGTAAATTCATTTTGTAAATGCTTGCCTCTCTAAGTGTCGCCCATGATTCGAAGGTTTTAAGTTGTGATGTGGAGTGATCGTTGGCTTTTATTTTCTTGGGAGCTACTGCTGGTTTATATATATATATATATATATATATATATATATATATATATATATATATATATATATATATATATATATATATATATATATATATATATATATATATATATATATATATTTATATACATATATATATATACATACATATATATATATATATATATATATATATATATATATATATATATATATATATATATATATATATATATATATATATATATATATATATATATATATATATATATATATATATATATATATATATATATATATATATATATATATATATATATATAAATTTCTGGCTCAAATGAGAGACCAGGGGTTACCAATTGACTCACACAGGGCGGGGGTCAATTGGTAACGCCCTGTCC
>NC_089762.1:39633390-39648390 GCF_040412425.1 Macrobrachium rosenbergii | reverse complement strand
ATTTTCTGTTTTTGGGTGGGGAGGAAGGGAGATGTTTTTATCTGTTCGTGTTGTCGAATGCTGCTGATGCTGTCTTTGCTCGTTCTGATACGGACTGCTTCGTGTTTTAGGTAATACCCTTAGGCAATTTCAAGGAGATATCTGTTCGACAAAGGGAATCGGTGCTTTGAGTGGGCTTACAAAAATCAAAGCGATTTATGCTTCTTCATTTTGACTCTTTATACGATATAAAGGTGCGTTTGCACAATGAATTATGGAAATAACATTTGGACGTGTTTGAGGTCATTTCAAAGGGAATCGGTGCTTTGAGTGGGGTTACAGAAATCAAAACGATTTATGCTTCTTTATTTTGACTCTTTATACGAAATGAAGGTGCGTTTACACGGTGAATTATGGAAATAACATTTGAACGTGTTTTAGGTCATTTCAAGGAGATATCTGTACGAGAAAGGGAGCATGGTGTTTTGAATGGAGTTACAGAAATCAAAGTGATTTATGCTTCTTTATTTTGACTCTTTATACGATATGAAGGTGCGTTTACGCAGTGAATTATGGAAATAACATTTGAACGTGTTTTAGGTCATTTGAAGGAGATATCTGTTCGACAAAGGGAATCGGTGTTTTGAGTGGAGTGACAGAAATCAAAGTGATTTATACTTCTTTATTTTGACTCTCTATACAATATAACGGTGCTTTTGCACAGTGAATTATGGAAAGAACATTTGGACGTGTTTGAGGTCATTTCAAGGAGATATCTGTACGACAAAAGGAATCGGTGTTTTGAGTGGGGTTACAGAAATCAGTGATTTATACGTCTTTATTTTGACTCTTATAGTTTTTATACGATAGAAAGATGCGTTTACACAGTGAATTATGGAAATAACAGTTGGACGTGTTTTAGGTCATTTCAAGGAGATATTTGTTCGACAAAGAGAATCATTGCTTTTAGTTGGGTTACAGAAATCAGAGTGATTTATACTTCTTTATTTTGACTCTTTAAAGTTTTTATACGATATAAAGGGCGTTTACACAGTGAATTATGGAAATAACATTTGAACGTGTTTGAGGTCATTTCAAGGAGATACTTGTACGACAAAGGGAATCGGTGTTTTGAGTTGGGTTACAGAAATCAGAGTGATTTATACTTCTTTATTTTGACTCTTTAAAGTTTTCATACGATATGTAGGTGCGTTTACACAGTGAATTATGGAAATAGCACTTGGAAGGTGTTTTAGGCATTTCAAGGGGATATCTGTTCGACAAAGCGAATCGGTGTTTTGAGTTGGTTTACAGAAATCAGTGATTTATACGTCTTTAATTTGACTCTTTATAGTTTTTATACGATATAAAGGTGCGTTTACACAGTGAATTATGGAAATAACATTTGAACGTGTTTATGTCATTTCAAGGAGATATCTGCTCGACAAAGGGACTATGGTGTTTTGAGTTGGGTTACAGAGATCTAAATTATTTATACTTCATTTTGGTAAAACGTTATAGTTTTTCATACGATACGAAGATGCAAACGCAGTTAATTCTAGAAATAACATCTTGAAAAAAGTTAAAGAAGAAATTAGGGATGGTCTTGGGAAAAATATATAGCACAAAAGACCAAATGAAGAAAGACCTAATTCTTAGAGATTGATAAAATATTTTAACCTAGAATTCAACAGATAAAATGCTTTAACCTAGAATTAGCTATATTAAATATGCATTAAACTCTTTAATGAAGTTTGTCGTTGTACAGTTAATGTATACATTATTTCAACAGTTCTTTTACTAAAGATTAGACAGCAAGCAATAAAATATTATTAATATAATTAATAAACACATACATGCATACACACAGAAACATAGGCAGTATATATATATATATATATATATATATATATATATATATATATATATATATATATATATATATATATATATATATATATATATATACATATACACATATACGAGTATATATAAACGGAGTATCTATTTCATTCTTACATGAGATACAAACATTCAGACTCGAATAAAAAAGCACATTCGCTTCTCATCCAATTTCCTTAAACTTGCTCATTTTCTGATGAGAAGCAAACGCAAGGTCTATTGAAACATCGCTGTTCTCGAGCGCCTAATGGATAAGAATCTCATCATTCCCTTTCTTACCTTTCCATCTTCAACTCTCTTCAGTGTTTCAGAGTAGGAATGGAGGATTCCTTAAGGGTACGGACGGGAAGCATTTTCCCGAGATGTAACCGAGTAACGCGACCTTTCCCTGAAAAAAGCGGGACGCCGTATCTTAAAAACTAACTGTAGAGTTTTCATGAAAATAATCTCATTATGTTTCCCGCACCCAAATTACTCCAGACTTAGTGCGTACTAATTTATCCTAACCTAACCTGACCTAGGGGCATGGCAAAAAAAAAAAAATAAATAAATAAAACGGGGCTGGTGCTACACTAGCATACATCTCAGGAATTTGCGGAAGGGAATTCATACAGAAAATAAAAATATTCTATCTCCCCTACAGTAATCTGAGCATACGACGGTGCATAGTTTCCATTTATATGGTATTTTTATATATTTATTTATACATTTCTTAAATGCTTGCACAAATGACTTTTTCCCTTTTGCATGCACAAGCTCTCAATCACTTCTACTGTAATAAGACCTTACATTGTAAAGTTTCCAGTTGTATGGTATTTTTGTACATTTCTTAAATGCTTTCACATACTATTTTCTCCTTTTTATAGGCAAAAATTACATCAGTTTTATTTTGCGGTCGGGTTATGCAATTTAGCTAAACTACAGATTTTAGGATAAATATCATGTTTTTATGGGAAATTAAGTTTATTTTGCGCGTATAATAAGCTTTTACAAATTATTTTTCAATCATATCAATGTCTTGTTCATGGCTAATCCATCAAGTAGCCATGAAATTTTGGTATATATAAATATTAGGTTTTCGGTAAGTTGTAATAAGTCATTTATAAAACAATTAGACTGTGTGTGGTAGACAGATATCGCTTGTACCTATTTTACCAAGTTCCCGTATCCATAGCAATAGCATGGTGCTAAAATTGTTACTTATCTATTTTGCCAAAAGTTATATATTATTTTACCACAAATCCTCTTCGAATAGCAAGCCGAGATCAAAAATAAGATGACAGATATCCACACGTAAACAGTGAAAGTGTCCCGCTGTGCAGTACATCAGATGAGAGAAATTCTGTAACAAAATTGACCGAATTGGCAACTCAGCTCAGCATTGGGAACATGTATGCAAAAAATAGGTACACAAGATTTTTTTACTTTTTTACCAAAAATTGACCAAAACATGATATCTGGAGATCAGTAGAGTTATGTAAAAGCAAATTATATTATAGAACTGATGCTTTCAAGGATAAACTGGCACTAGAGTACACGAATATTTATAACTAATGAAAGCGAGCGTTTCGGTTGCATCTTAGAGAGAGAGAGAGAGAGAGAGAGAGAGAGAGAGAGAGAGAGAGAGAGAGAGAGAGAGAGAGAGAGAAAGGTTGAATACACTTTACTTCGTTGCTTTTGTTTACGAAACAAACGAACTAAAGCGTTTTAAGTTGAGGAATGGACTTGCTACATGTAGAATGGAAATATGGTTATTATTATTATTATTATTATTATTATTATTATTATTATTATTATTGTAGACAAACAATATTAAATGTACGTTTATTTAGCTAAAGTACTACAGAATTGTATTTTGTATTTATTATTATTATTATTATTATTATTATTATTATTATTATTATTATTATTATTATTATTATTATTATTGTAGATATACAGTACAATAGTAAATGCGCTTTTGTATAGATAAAATACTACAGAAGTTACTTTTTTATTAATTATTATTATTATTATTATTATTATTATTATTATTATTATTATTATTATTGTTATTATTATTATTATTATTATTATTATTATTATTATTATTATTCTTGTAGATATGCAATAGTAAATGCGCGTTTATGTAGTTAAAACATTACAGAATTTGATTTTGTATTTACATAGAGAGAATATGTTTAGTTCCTTTGTATCATCATGCTTGTTCGGACTGCAAAAAAATGTATAACATTAAACCAGTCTTGTAGTGATCAGCCTTCCACTCATTAATGTTCTAAAGCCTCGCGATTTCATTACTTATACCGAGATACCTCAAGGTCGTCATCCCCACGTGGTTGATTGATTGATTGACTGACAGGGAATTAGCAGTCTGGCTTCTTCCCAATGACGAAAGTAAACGTAACCGAAATCAGAGTTTACTGTGTCACTGAGGCTTCTGTTAAAACGCATTTGATTTTAAACACCATCATGCCTAACAAGTTCTTGTCAATCTCGGTCTCTGTTCATTCATTAACGAAACTTTGTTGTCGAGGCTGTTAGCTCCTCTGAATGACGTCACTGCATTCCGTTAAACTCGGTTAAGAGGAAGGAGAGATTGAAAGATAAATGGTTAAAGTTTCTTCCGAGATTCAGTTAAAGTATTATTATTATTATTATTATTATTATTATTATTATTATTATTATTATTATTATTATTATTATTATTATTATTATGTGATTTCACTCGAAAGAAATGACGGAAGGTAATAGGAAATACAGAAAGAAGACAGTTTTTTTTTTTTTTAGAGAAGGAGAAATAAATACACAAATAAATAAATAAATTCTTAAAATGTAAGTGACTAATTCAAGGAGTATTGTTTAAGGGTAGTACTGTGTCGAATCTCAATATAGTGTTTGCAGTTCATCGGTGACAGATTTCAAAGAGGTTTTTAAAGAAAAATGCTGATAAACACGGTCTCCCACTTCCTGTTACCTTGTCCATCCTTACGTACATGGAAAATTGTAGCGGCCGAGTGATTTTTATTGTATCCATTTTCCTACATCAGGGTTGGCATGGAACAGTCTCCCTGAGGATGTTATGCAATTGGAATCTCAATAGTTCAAGCGACAGTGCAATGCATCACTGCCCTAAAACAATTCTTGTGTTTTATAATTTACTTACATTTTTATCTGAGTATTTATTGATTTGTTCGTTTATTTTTCTTTTCTTAATAGCGGATGTCTTCTTTCTGTATTTCCTGTAACTTTCTGTTACTTCTTTCGATTGGACACCATATTCTTTGGATACTTGAATTTTAGGTCAATGGCAATTGTGGGTTTCTTCCATATGAATAGGGCTCATCCCTCTGAATAATAATAATAATAATAATAATAATAATAATAATAATAATAATAATAATAATAATAACGTAAAATTGATATTATTGTTTAGCTTTGACAGTCACTGAGTGGGCTTAATATAAAACAGAGACTCTTCACAAAATCAGTGAGTAAAATATCACTATAACAGTGAATATACACAGCAGAAAGAAGGAAGTTCTCCGAAAAGTAGGGGGGTTGTGGGCGGTAGAGCCCCCTCAAAAATAATAAATAAAATACTGTAACAAGATACCAGGATATGTTTCTGGTTGTCAGTGAAGCGACCTGTGCTCTCATGAGGGAATATTCTCTTGACATTTTAAAGGAAAAACAATTTTTAAAAAACACATCTCAGAAAAGAGGGAAGCACTGAATGTTTTTTTTTTTTATTTTCAATTTTCACAAAACATTCAGCGACGCGTGTTGAAAACATTTCATCTCGTCTGAGAAGAGATTTGTTTTATCTTCTCAGTTGAGCCTTGTTTGAAAGCAGTGCGGACGATTTAGGTGTGAGAGTTAATGTACATACGCATATGTATACTTGTATATATAACGTATGTGTGTATGTATATATATATAATATATATATATATATATATGTATATATATATATATATATATATATATATATATATATATATATATTTGTGAGTGTGTTTGTGTATGTATGTAGCCTCTCTCTCTCTCTCTCTCTCTCTCTCTCTCTCTCTCTCTCTCTCTCTCTCTCTCTCTCTCTCTCTCTCTCTCTCTATCTATATATATATATAATATATATATATATATATATATATATATATATATATATATATATATATATATATATATATATTTATGTAAAATATACGTATACTGTACATACATGGCTGTATACGTACATACACGCATACAAAATTATCAGCGCTAATTTAGCCAATGATACTTACTAAGGAACTTACTAACTCAATCTTATGCCATTAAAAAAAAACATTTTTTTAGAAAAAATCATAGAACTAAAAAAAACACACACACACACACACCACAACAAAAAAAACATTTCATTTAGCACATGACCAGAGGCTCTCCTATTCGTCGACGGGCCCTCTGAGTCTATCTCCATTAAGGCTCTACAATGCACCTGAGAGCAGAAAGCTCCCCTGGAATAAGTCTGGCCTGGCCGGGCTCCTGGTCTCTCCGCCATTGTTTGCATAACCTTTCCATCACGAGTAACTTAATAGAGGTGAATAACACTGCCTCCGACCGCACCTGTAGTCCCAGCGTTCCATAAAGATGGAGGGAGTTTCCAGTGCCCTTGCGAAAAAGCTGGATGCTCGAGCTGGGTGTTTGGCTGGGTACGTGTCTCGAGTAATTGAATTCTGGCACGTAAAGAATTGGTGATCAGTAGAGTGAAGAATTATCAGGTACATACACACGCAAACACATATATATACACATAAACATATATATATATATATGCAAGTATACATATGTGTATGTACATTAACTCTCACACCTAAATCGTCTGCATTGCTTTCAAACAAGGCTCAACTAAGAAGATAAAACAAATCTCTTCTCAGACGAGATGAAATGTTTCCAACATGCGTCGCTGAATGTTTTGTTAAAATTGAAAATAAAAAAAAACATCCAGTGCTCCCCTTCTCTTTTCTGAGATATGTTTTTTAAAGATCCGTGAGTTTTTTTTTTAAATCTGTTTCTTAAAATGTTATTTTTGAAATTCAGTTTTGACAAAAAACTGTTCTTAAAATATTTTTTTTTTATTTTCTTTATCAGAAATCTGTTCACTTTGGTAGAACTTTTTAAAATTTATTTATTAAAGTTATGAGGATAAAATGGAGGAATGAACTGTATGAGGGCTTCACTTGTCAAATAATATTTCCTTACATTCTTACTTTGTTGTCGTATTAAAACATAAAAGGAAAAAATATTAATTAGCAGTATTCCATTATTCCGTAGGTATATTTAAGGGTCGAAAATATTATATTTTGAAAATATTGAATATTATTAGAATATTTCAGTTATACTCAAGAATCGTTTTACAGGCACGAGGAAAAAAATCGTAAACATTGTCGGGTTAAAGTAGTTAAAATTACGCAGATGTTAAATAAAATGGGACAGTTATTTTGGTATAACTATTGGCAAACACATTATGGGTATCCCACTTTTTTAGTACAATCAGTATTGTAGCTGATTTAATTTAATGTTCTTTTATAAGCTGAACAATAAACGTTCATATCAAAGAACGTTTCGTGACATTTCATGAATACGTTTAAACAAGCCTGAATAAACTGTCCATTTATTGCCCCAAATTATTTTTCTTGTATGATAAATCATTGACCACGTATCTCCATCAAGAATATATTCACAGCCTTAGAAATCAAAATAATTCAATGAAAAGGAATATTTAAATTTCAGGAATTGGCTGCTTCGTTTGTATTTAATAAAGGAGCTCTTTTGCACTCATTAAAATGTTTGTATTTAACAACTGAATGGCTGTGTCACCTTGGAAATACAATACATCTACTTGAATAGATGACGTAAAATTCCTGAAACCGTTAGACCGCGGCGTAACGTTTATTGTATAATAATTACAAAACCCTGTGCCCACCAGTAAGAAAAATAACGTCACTGGCATAAATGCAAATGGACGTGTTTGTGAAATGACACCAGAAGTTTGCTTGACATTCTTTTATTTTCCTCGACGTTGAAGCTGATCGAATCATTCTCGAAATATGCATAAAGCAGTGATATATACTGTTTTGTGAAATTAATACTTGATGACAGTTCCTTTTACTGTCCTTGAAATGCCGTAGGTCTGAATATGTGTATGTATATTTAACGAATGTTATCTGAAACACAAGGTGAAGGCTTCACGTTATTGTTGGTATTTCTGTAATATGCGGAGGAACTAATGCGCATGTGTAAAATTGCTATTACACTTTTCTGACAAATAAAAAGTCATAAAAAAATATTGATAAATCTTGGTGTATCTGATTAGCTTTTTCATTATATTTATTCGAGTATATGGCGGGTAGGCAGAAGATCGGGCAGATGTACTTGTTTAGTATGTAAATCTTTTCTAATATCTTTAGCTGGTCCGCTGGTGCAGTGGTTAGTGTCGTGGCATGCCATTCAGATGTTGCGGGTTCGCGATGAAAAATCACTAGCAGATACTCACGCACACATACATACATATATATATATATATATATATATATATATATATATATATATATATATATATATATATATATATATATATATATATATATATATATATATATATATATATATTATATAAATCATTATAGTTATATTTTTTTTTATTTCTTGGTTGTAATACTTTATTTCTTTTATTTACTGAGAGATAAATTAAAACAAACAAGACATTTTTCTTGTCTTGTCTTTGGACATATAACATCGATTCTGTGTTTCGTACAAGAATCTAGTAGCCAGAAAATCAACATGAAGTTTTCTCCACTCAGAACATTTTTTCGGCCTAACTTATTCACTCTAGACGCCAAAGATGAAAAAAAAGGGGGCAAGGAACGGAGGAATAGCGGAAGTTGGGTGGGGAGGGGGTTGGCGAGGATTGGGATGGGCCATGCCTCAAAAAAGGAAGAGGAACTCTCGTAAAGGGATGTGATAAAGCCACTTCTTGAAAGCTGGCAGATTGTAAAAGGCAAGGAAAGGAAAAGTGGGAGGGGAAATTCAGAGCGTGGCGCGTGATGGAAAGACGCCTTTAAATGAACAGAAATATCTGTGGACTTTCTGACTTTTGAATATGGGAATGAAGAGTTACATAAGGTAGGAAGGACTCTATATGTGTATTCCTCACTTTCAGTGAATGAAGTGGGACCTTAATATCTGTAGACTTTCTGACTTCTGAATATGGGAGATAAAGAGTTACATAAGGTAGGAAGGACTCTATACGAGTATTTCCCAGTTTCGATGGATAGTGAATGAAGTGGGACTTTAATACCTGTAGACTTTCTGTCTTTTAATTATGAAAATGAGGAGAGTCTTATAAGGCAGGACTGTATATTTCTTAATTTCAGTGAACAATGAATAAAGTGGAACCTTGTATCTGTAGACTTTCAAACTTTTAAATATGAGAATAAAGAGTTACATGAACTAGGGCCTCTGACTTTTAAATATGAAAATGAAGTAAGCCATATGAGGTAGGACTTTATATTTCTCAGTTTCAGTAGACATTGAGTGGGACCTAAATATCTGTAGACTTTCTGACTTTTAAATATGAGAATAGAGTTACATAAGGTAGGGCTTCTGATATTTAAATATGAAAATAAAAAGTTACATAAACTATGTGAATGTATAATTCTTAGTTTCAGTGAATAGTGAATAAAATGGGACTTAAATATCCGTAGACTTTCTGACTTTCTGACTTTTAAATATGAGAATAGAGTTACATAAGGTAGGGCATCTGACTTTTAAATGTGAAAATTAAGAAAGTCTTATAGGTAGGACCTCATATTTCTCAGTTTCATTGAATCGTGAATAAAGTGGGACCTTAATGTGTAGACTTTATAACTTTTAAATATTAAAATGAAGAGTCGTATAATGTAGGACTTATTTCTCAATTTTAGTGAATAACGATTAAAATGGGATGTATATAGAAAGAGGTCAGTCGAAGACATCTTTCTGGCAAGAGACCTACATAATAATAATAATAATAATAATAATAATAATAATAATAATAATAATAATAATAATAATAATAATAATAATAATAATAATAATAATAATAATAATAATAATAAGGAGGAGGAGATCTCTGAGGGCAGTAGCATTGAACCTAATGTCTGTTTCTACGGCTGTTAATTTGTATAGTCATCTCTATGCCTCTTAAAACCATTCTATCAGCGTATACCTTATATATTAGGTTTCATAAGGTCATGTAAAGATGCTTGTAATTATAGTTTTATTCATCTGACGTTTCAACTCACGCTCTGTCGGCCATCTACAAAACAGTGATAAACATGACAAGGCGAACATTTCCCAAACTTTACAACCGTCACGGAAGTGACGTTTCAGACTTTTGTGTTTTCTAGTTCAGAAGACAAGACAACAATACAGTGCTGTACAGGAACATTATAATGATACTGCAGTTCAAAACGAATTTATTTTGGAAAGCCACATTAACGAAGAATTAAGAAGTCTTTAGAAATCAGAAGATTCCCAGGATGCTTTTGAAGCGAATTTAAAGATTCCAGCTCCGTCCCAAACACAAATGAAGCATCATTGTAAAATTAATCGGTTTATATGTTTTGCGTGTGTGTGTGTGTGTGTGTGTGTGTGTGTGTGTGTGTGTGTGTGTCTACCTATCCAGAGCATATGAATATCTGTCCAGCGAGGCTTCAGGGAAAACGTGCAAATTCATATGACTATGCTTTAGTTCAAATCGTAATTATTTATACTACCTCCAAAAGTTCCCCCTTGTTTACCACAAGATTGGGTATCAAAAACTAATTAAAGTGTCCTAAGTATTTAATTTTTTGAGTCTTAAACGTTGATTAATGTTGTTTATGAGTAGAACTAAGCATTGAGAGAGAGAGAGAGAGAGAGAGAGAGAGAGAGAGAGAGAGAGAGAGAGAGAGAGAGAGAGAGAGAGAGCCGGGGGACTATGCCAGACCCGAGCGCGTAACATTGTTCCATTATATTTCGTGAAAATAATTCATTGAGAGAGAGAGAGAGAGAGAGAGAGAGAGAGAGAGAGAGAGAGAGAGAGAGAGAGAGAGAGAGACGGGTGCTGGGGGCTGGGCTAGCCAGACCCCAGCTAGTAACATTGTTCCATAATATTTTGTGAAAATAATTCATTTGTATTCGGAGTTTTGCAGCGCGGAGCCACGGTTGGCTGGACGACGATTTACATTAAATTGGGAAATGTTGTGATATATATTTTAATGAGGATCAGCAATCATTTGCATCATGTAGCTGAGCCAGATTATCCCGAGGTAAATAATACAAAACATATTTCCGTTTTGGCGATGGAAGTGGCTCGAGAATATTTAATATTAGTGTTTTTATATCGTCAGCTTCCTGTAGGGGTTGGTGGGGGAAGGGGGGCTGGTTACCGCCTCCAGTGCACCTCACGCGCGGTGCACTGCAGGCATTGTTTGATAAGGTTCTTAGCTGCAACCCTTTTCATTCCCTTTACTGTACCTCCATTCGTATTCTTTCTTCCATCTAACTTTCCACCCTCTCCTAACAATAGTTTCATATTGCAAACTACAAAATCTCCTGTTAAACCTTTCTAACCGTTTACTCTCAATTCTCCTTTCAGCGCTGAATGACTTCAAAGGTCCCACCGCTTGGCCTTCGCCCTAAATTTTATATTCTATTCTATATGCTTAAATCTTTCTGTTAACACACATATTTGTATGGAGTGGAATGTAGAATTTAGGCCAGTGGTTCTCAACCTGGGGGGCGCGACCCCCTAAGGGGGCGTCAGCAATTTCTAGGGGAGGCGCGAAGCCTAGGGAAAATTTAAAAATTCTAGAATTATATTCGTTATTTTCTTAACAAGAGTGAGGAACTAATAGCCAGAAGTTTATAAAAAAAATGAAAAAATATCGCCTTTTAACGTTAGTTTCCTATAGTCTACCACTCTAGTTAGACTCGCTAGGCTTACCATTATTTTGTAATTATTTACCTCCCTCCCTGTCTCTCGAAACTCCCTCTCTTTCTCTTTTTTTTTTATTTTCCTCCTAATCTGGGAGGGAATATTACTCATAGATGCAAGGGGGGCATGGAGTGAAGGACCAGCTCTTAGAGGGGGCGTGGTAATAAAAAGGTTGAGAACCACTGATTTAGGCCAAAAGCCAATCGATGGGACCTATGAGGTCAATCAACGCTGAAAGCGAAATTGAGAAAAATAAATTTTTAAAAGATTAACAGGAGAAAAACCTCGCAGTTGCACTCTGAAACAATTGTTAGGGGACGGTGGAAAGTAAGATGGAAGAAAGAGAATATGAACGGACGCACAGTAAAAAGAATGAAAGGGATGCACCTAGGGGCCAAAGGGACGCTGCGAAGAACCTTAAGTAATGCCTGCAGTGCACCGCTTGAGGTGCACTGACGGCACTATCCCCCTACATTGGTCTAATTATGATATGGTCAACATAGTTTTTTTGCTTGCAATGTTCTTAATCAATCATATTTAAACATTAGGTTAATTAAACAAAAATTTCATAAGATTGCTATCTATACCATAAAAATGACTCATGTACTCTGGGTCAATATTGACAAATGTAAATGTTCTATATAGTTAATAGATAGAAATGGTAGATAATTAACTTTTTATCTTGGTTAGATAATAAAAGTGTAATTGTATTTCCAATCAGGTCATTTTAAATGATGACTATGATATTTCTGCAACAAAATTAAGTTCGTTCCAATTTTATTTATACTACCCTAACAGCACTTTTAACATTTTCACGTGGAGAATGACATCATTCTGAAATTCATAAATATTAAATTTCTCGTGTCATACCTCAAGAGCTTCGATTTATAGGATATTTTTTTTCTTCTAAGAAAGCAGAAAAAAATTCCCCCAAATGGGAATGAATTCCAGATCCTGCTTTCCTTGCATAATAAAATGCACTCCTATTTAAATGTGTTCACTCACCTGAACGAGGTGCCATCTGCAAGAACTGAGGACAATAATGCCTGGGTAAGATTTACGACAAAATCATTCCCATTTTATGATTCATCTCGGGAATTACGACTAATTTCTTGCGCTACGTTCGAACGTAAATCTTGTTTGTTGTTTAAATTCCTCTGTCGTAAACAATTCAAGTTAGTCACTATTGGGAATGTTGCGTTAGATATAACGGGAGGTGTTTTGATACAGTATTTAGCGGAAATATGAGGTATATTCAGTTATGATTGACTCTTGGGTTAGGCATTAGAGTGAGAACTCCAGAAGATATCCTCTCTCTCTCTCTCTCTCTCTCTCTCTCTCTCTCTCTCTCTCTCTCTCTCTCTCTCTGTGAAATGTCTTAGTTTTATGCGGGATTTTTATGCTCTTACTTTTTAACATCCTTTTAACACCTCTCTCTCTCTCTCTCTCTCTCTCTCTCTCTCTCTCTCTCTCTCTCTCTCTCTCTCTCTCTCTCTCTCTCTGTGTGTGTGTGCATGTATAAGAGTTATATGCAAGATTTTCACGTTCTCGCATTTTAAAATGCTTATGCTTGTCAGACCTCTCTCTCTCTCTCTCTCTCTCTCTCTCTCTCTCTCTCTCTCTCTCTCTCTCTCTCTCTCTCTCTCTCTGGGAAGTTATTGAACCCCTCAGGGAGCTGCAATAGAAGGTTGAGTGATATAGTGAATTCTTTCGGTAATGACATAATCTACAACGTTATTAGATGGTTGTTCAGCGACGTAAGTGCTTAAACGCGGTTTCATCCACTGTGGCATCTATATAGTGAGAGAGAGAGAGAGAGAGAGAGAGAGAGAGAGAGAATATAATTAACACAGTAGCAGTTGCAGTGTTAGAAGTAGTTTGAGATGAAACGAAGAATAACTGAATAAATTCTTGGAGAGAGAGAGAGAGAGAGAGAGAGAGAGAGAGAGAGAGAGAGAGAGAGAGACTGTATTTAACACAGTAGCAGTTGCAGTGTTAGAAGTGAGTTGGGATGAAATAATAAAAATAAATAAATCCTTGGAGAGAGAGAGAGAGAGAGAGAGAGAGAGAGAGAGAGAGAGAGAGAGAGAGAGAGAGAGAGAGAGAGAGAGAGAGAGAATATAATTAATAGTTGCAGTGTGAGAAGTGATTTGAGATGAAACGAAGAATAATTGAATAAATTCTTGGAGAGAGAGAGAGAGAGAGAGAGAGAGAGAGAGAGAGTCCATGCCGTCGATTTTGTATTCAGACAGTTTCCCGTCCACCTAATCAGAATTCGAGTCTAGAATCTGTCTCTAATTTATATGGCAGATTATAATGAACTCCTTTTGTCTTGCACCATATGAACAAATTTACTGAAGAGGCTTGAGCGAGCTGGGGGAATCTTTAAAAGTGATATCCCTGCAGTATGTCTGGCTTTTTCGTCGTTTACATTGGATTTATCGTATTAAATTTGAAAAGGCTGTTCTGAAAATTGTTGGTGAATATATATATATATATATATATATATATATATATATATATATATATATATATATATATATATATATATATATATATATATATACAATATTATATATTATATAAATATATATATATTATATAATTATTAATATATATATATATATATATATATATATATATATATATATATATATATATATATATATATAAATAGACAGAGAGAGTTTCTCCCACACTGTTTCCGATTTCTTGTACTTTAATAATATCAATTAAAATAAAATAACATATTATAAAAAAAACACTGATCTCAAAATAGTCCAGCTACACACACACACACACACACACACACACACACACACACACCTTATCAGGCATTTTAACCCGCAAAAAATATCTCCATCATTGTTTTCACCGTCCAAAACATCTGGGTTCCAGTCCTTCCCCTCCACCTCTCCCCTAGATCCCCTCCCCTTTCCCATCTCCCTCTCCCTCCCCTCTCCCTCCCCCTCCCTCTCCCTTTCCTTGTCCCTGTCCCTCTCCCTTCCGTATAAAGGGTCAGATCTTCCAGGAGCGATAACCGTCCAGATGATGTTTCCAGTCGGTTGGTAGCAGAATAGACGGGTCGTAGAAGACGTAGTTAGGAAGGGACAGAGAGATAG
>NC_089762.1:39613390-39630890 GCF_040412425.1 Macrobrachium rosenbergii | reverse complement strand
ACCCTGGACGCGTGTTTTAGCCCTCGGTGTTTTGATAGAGCGTTCCTTAACAGCGTGACGGGATGCATAATAAGAGTATGTATGTATTTACTATCATTCACACGTTATTTTTATTTTAAGATATTATATATTAGGTTAAAAACTTTGGAGTAAATAGATATTAAGGAAGGAAAACCTGACACACACACATATATATATATATACATATATCAGTATATATATATATATATATATATATATATATATATATATATATATATATATATATATATATCTTTCTTTCTTTCTTAATATTTATTGTTCTCTTGTTCCATAACCTCATACATGTAACCGGCAGTTTTAACCTAATATTTAATATTTACACACGTACCTATGCTAACATTGCACATACGCAAAAACAGACATACACAAACACACACACACAAACGTGAAACACGCTGGCCTTCTTCATATCACATTCATAAAGCATTCACGAATGGCACAGAGACGAAAGAGGAACATTAAACGCCTCCTACGTTTTACGATTCATTGACCGGCCTGACCGCAGATGGACGTCAGTCCGACCTAGATCTTTTACGTATGACGTCACGAGATATCGAATTCTTTGAGGGCTGGGCCACTGGTACTTTGCGTGGATGACTGAAGGGAAGATATGTAGTACTTATGAATAGGAATGGTTGCGGGATTTCAGGCTCTTGCTGAATTCTTATGTAGTGCATGACCAAACTATAATTACTTTTACTTGACGCTGGATTGTTATTTAAATTTGATTTGTAAACTAATATATATATATATATATATATATATATATATATATATATATATATATATATATATATATATAAATATATATATATATATAAATATATATATATATATATATATATATATATATATATATATATATATATATATATATATATATATATATATATACAGTATATATATATATAGATATATATATATATATATATATATATATATATATATATATATATATATGTATATATATACAGTACATATATATATATATATATATATATATATATATATATATATATATATATATATATTATATATACATAAATACATACATCCATACATACATACATACATACAACCATACATACATACTTACATACATACAAACACACACACACGTCGACTTGCTTGAAATTGTCCTCACAAGGGTCCTATCCACCAGCCTCCCTATTTTAGTATTTTTGTACTTCGTAATTTTAACTAAAGTACCTTTAGGGACCTGACCTACGAAACAATACACAGTTTCATAAATAATTCTCCTATTTTTTTTATCACATGCCTCATATGGGGAATACATAATTTTCCTGCATATGGAAAAATTGCAAAATGGAAATACCTCATTCAGATTTTTGCATATGTGTGTAATTATGAAGCGTATCCATTCTCTCGCATTGTGAATGTTCACGAAAGAGCAAAATAAATACACGAACGTGACCATTGTAGCTTCCAGTATCACATGCAAACAATTGTTCTAGTTTTGTGCAAATGAAATAAAGCACTATTGCAAATTCAGACAACAACATTATTTTTATGCTGTTATTTTTTTTAGATGCGCAAAGCGTTCAAACTAATAACAATTTTTAGGAATTACAGGGCTGGAAATGGGCGACTGTAGCTGTAAATACTATTCCGTATTTTTATTATCAGAAACAGAGCAATGGGGTTTTTATGTCTTGTTATTTTGTAATGTTTAGGGAATAAAAATAATATAGAATAAATAAATTTCGGAATTTTCTATACCTTAAGTTGATATGTGGCCTTTTTTGTATATTCTGCTTCAGCGATATTTTGGTCTGTTAAAGTAAATATTAGCATGTTTACTTATCGATTTAACTAATCCTGATAATCGTGTTACTTTCACTGAGATACTGACCTTTTACGATTCAGCCTTCAGGCATATGGACGACAGAGTTTTAAATTTCTTTTTATGTGTAGATATATACGTATTTTTTTTAACAAAATAGAATTTAAGAAACATGGTACAAAAATTTATCGTAAAACCTTCATAGTTAAATTGACACTCTGTTATATCTTCCAACTTCATCCATCGGATTAAATAAAAAAACGAAGACTTATCCCATAGGATTTAAAGCTTTTATCTCTCACTCGACAGCCATTGACCGTTGTAGTTTTATTGAATGATATGGCTTACAACAATACAGGCTTATTTCCCTTGATAAGTCGGGCCATGGTGACCTCGTTTTGACATTCATCATTGTATTACCTTCTGTGTCAATGTATCTTGAATTATTTGAAGCCGTTTCTTATTTAAACTGAACCCCTTTTTATCATTAAGTGTTTTTTTAATTTATGTCATTTTGTTCGAGGAAAATGTAAAAAAAAAGGGAAAGAAATAAAGCATTTACTCGCATTGATTTGAGGGACGAACAGCTACTTGACTCAAGTTTTACATCCCGTCTCAGCGAATGGGCCTTGAATTGTTTTAATCTATTTTTTTTTAAGCTAAAATGTTCTTATCGATAAATGTATTTCAACTTGTGTCAGTTTGTTGGAGGGAAATGAAAAAAAAATTATAAAGAAATAAGGAAAATAACTACAGTGATTTGAGGGACGGGCAGCTATTTGAATTAAGTTTTATATGGCCTGTCATCATATGTGCCTTGATTGATTTTATATACATTTTAATTAAACTTTTTCTTATCAATAAATTTATTTCAAAACGTAAACAAAAAAGAGAGAAAAAAGTATAGCAAATACTTGTAGTGATTTGAGGGACGGACAGAGCCATTTGACTTAAGTTTTATACCCCCTTTCATCATATGTGCTTTGAATTATTTTAATATATTTTTTTTCTAAACTAACATTTTCTTATCAGTAAATGTATTTCACCTTGTGCAAAAAGAGGAAAGTATAGAAAATACGTGCAGTGACTGAAGTTTTACATCCCGTGTCAGCGTATGTGCTTTGAGTTATTTTAATCTATTTTTTAACCGAACATTTTCTTATCAGTAAATGTATTTCAAATTGTGTCGCTTTTTTCGAGGGATATGTAAAAAAAAAAGAGAGAAAACTCTAGCAAATACTTGATGTGATTTGACGGAAGGACAATTATTTGACTTAAGTTCTACATTTTAATCTATTTTTTTTTTTTAGTCAACCGAACGTTTTCTTACCAATAAATGTATTTCAAAATGTGAAAAAAAGAGGAAAAGCGAAAAGTCTAGCAAATACTTGCAGTGATTTGAGGGACGGACAGAGCCATTTGACTTAAGTTTTACATCCCTTGTCAGCGTATGTGCTTTGCCGGAATTGGATAGAGGGGGGGAGCGGAAAGAATCGCAATTCGTTCGTTCAACTGGCTGTATTTTTTCCGGCGCGTTTCATCCACTGTCAACGCCGGGATCATTACATTCGTGTTGACATTTCCTGCACGTGTGGAAAGCGCCGTTTCAGAACCTTTTGTTTTTACAGGTTATCTTTATGTGCTCTCTCTCTCTCTCTCTCTCTCTCTCTCTCTCTCTCTCTCTCTCTCTCTCTCTCTCTGCTGACATCTCGCCTGGGATGGGGAGTGGATGGGAAGGGGACTCTCTCTCTCTCTCTCTCTCTCTCTCTCTCTCTCTCTCTCTCTCTCTGACATCTCGCCTGGGATGGGGAGTGGATGGGAAGGGGGAAAGGGGGTTGTAAAGCAAAGTTTTATTCCATTTTTTCCTTTCTTTTCTCTGTATGATACAAGACCTTTTTTTTTGTGAGAGAGAATAAATCTATAGAAAAAAGACTTTATACTCTAGTGCCGGTTGGGAAACATTGTACAAAGTTATCAGTGCTTTCCAGTATTTTCATTTATGGAGAAAACTGAGCGTTTGGCAAATTTTAATCTAAAGGATTTCGATAGTAAAGTTTGACTTGTATATGCATTTTCATCAGCAATTTAATTTTACATGTTTATTTTGGAATAAATTATGGCTAAAAGAATTTGACGTGGGCTATCATCAACCTCTGCTCTTTTACTTCTGCCCCATGAATCAGATCTCTCCCGTTCTCTCTCTTTTTGTCACTCCTTGTGTCTCTGGCTTTGTAAATTATTGTAACTTGTTTTTCCGATGTGATATAGCATATAGAACACAATTGAATGTCCTCTTAATTTTTTTCCAATTATAAAGACTAAGCTGAGGCTAAACTGGATCACGTTTACTGTCTTCTTATGGATAACTCATTTTAAGCTACTCATTAAATATATGTGGTCAAACACATTCAAAATATTCTGAGTTAACCAAACTGCTAGAAAATTCCAGTCACATTTGGTTAGAATGGCTGGAAGGGCGGAGAATGTATATCTGAGGCTCAAAAGTTCTGTATTTTATTTATTTAAACATTTATCAACTTACTTTTTGCGACTGTGGGTATTGTCATATAATAATAAGTTTTGCTATTTGAGATGCATGTATATTTTCGCTCAGCAATTATATATCGGCGTTTCTGCCATTCATCAGCGCGCGAGGATGTACAAAATGACGACAAATGATTCTATGGTCATTCCGTAAAAATATACCTCCAGCGTAATTCCAAAACTGTCCCCGACTTTTGCCGGCCGAAAATTTTAAAATTTCCATCACGTCCTTCGAAAGCTTTTATCTCCTCTATATCTTTTACCCGTGGCGGTTTTATGCATTTTCACTCTGAGTGTTTGTACAGCCTCTCACAGTTATAAATCGGGTCGTGATATTTTACTTTTCTCTCTCTCTCTCTCTGTTTTTTTACGGCTTTCGACATTTGTAAATTCGCCGTATATACTGATGATGATTCTGATTATTTAATATCAGAAATAAGATTCTTTTTCTTCCCTTTTATTTTCATAGCGTATAACTTTCGTCCCGCCATCAAAGTATTTCAGTGTGCGCTCCGCCGATAGGAGAACACTTTTTTCAAAGAGTTTTGAAACGTTTGCAATTTGTTCGAGTAAAGAACGTTATATTTGACTTGGCCTTACGTCCCATGTCAGCGAATGTGCTTCAGCGTAATTGAATATACAGGACAGAAAGAAATACTATTCGATCTTTTGCCTTATATTTTCACTCGAGTGTTTCATCCGATGTCAAAACGGGTCAGGATCATTATTACGGTTATGTTGATATTGTCTGCGAATGGAGGGGGAAGCCTTCGCGAGTGGAGGGGGAAACATTTGCAAATGGAGGGGGGGGGAACTTTTTGGAATGGAGGGGGAAAGTCTTCGCAAATGAAGAGGGAAGCCTTAGCGAATGGAAGGGGAAGCATTTGCAAATGGAGGGGAAACGATCGTGAATGGAGGAGGAAGCATTCGCAAATGGAGTTGGAAACGTTCGTGAATGGAGGGGGAAGCATTCAAGAATGGAGGGGGAACCCTTCGTGAATGGAAGGGGGAAAGCATTTGCTAAAGGAAGGGGAAGCATTTGCGAATGGAAGGGGAAGCGTTTGGTGATGGAGGGGGAAGCATTTGCGAATGGAAGGGGGAAAGCATTTGTAAAAGGAAGGGGAAGCATTTGCGTATGGAGGGGAAAGCATTTGCAAAAGGAAGGGGAGGCATTCGCGAATGGAAGGGGGAAGCGTTTGTGAATGGAAGGGGAAACCTTCGTGAATGGAGGGCGAAGCATTCGCGAATGGAGAGGGAAGCATTCGCGAATGGAAAGGGGAACCTTCTTGAATGGAGGGGGAAGCATTCGCGAATGGAGGGGGAAGCATTTGCAAGTGGATGGGAAGCATTCGCGAATGTAGGGGGAAACGTTTGTGAACGGAGGGGGAAGCGTTTGCGAACGGAGGGAAAACATTCGGGAATGGAGGGGAAAAGAATTCATTTCGGATTCTTCGCTGTTGTCTTTAGTTTATCTCTGTGTTTTCTCAGGCATCAGTCGAGTTATCCTTCACATTGAAGCAGGGCTGGTGCTTGGAGATTTTTTGAACAGAACAATATTTTCTTGGCGCTGTTGTTCTTTCTTGATTGTTTTGCAAGTGATTTCTTTTCATGAGATTTTATGTGATTCACTGATTTAATACATGAGAGAGATTGGATTTTCTGTGGATTTTTAGATGGTCTTAAAATGTAGAAATAAATTTTAAACAAAAATAATTAGAATCCATTTTAATTACATTATAAAATTCTCCTCACTGACAGAGTGGTGATAGAAATGAATCATTCTTCAACCGATCACAAAAAAACAATGCATACACATAAAGGTACATACCTTTTTGTGTGTGTTTTTTGCATTTATGGGTGTTACTCAAATCGCATACTCTTATACATAACAATTATTTCATCCAGATTTGAGGACGTATTCTTCTGATTGTTTTGTTTCGCAATAAAAGTTGTAGCTGTTGTAAACTGTAAAATTTCTGTTGGTAGCAATACTCATCAACCAATGTCGATACTTCTATAAGAATTAGGGATTTAGGATATACCACACTATTATTAGTAATAATATCTTTTAAGTAACCTCATTACAGTATCCAAAACAGCTCTGACAGTGGATGTAACTTTAATGCTGATTATAATTCTTTTCGCGCTACATTTGAAACAATAGGAAGGGTCTTATAGACTCATACCTTTCTTATTAAAAGTGCTGCAGCTACTTTGAAGTAAATGAAGGATTCATCACAAGTCCATGAAAACCAGAAAGGGCTACTCTTCCGCATGAAGATGGCAAAGCCACTGGAACGAAATTGGCAGTGATGCTTCCCATTAATTTTAGAAGTAAACTCCCACAGGCGAAACTAATGAACTGTAAAGATTCATTTCACCGATTCGGTACATTTATTCAGAGCCGAGTCTTCCATTTCCCAAGGTCTCTCTCCTTTGGCCTCGGTCCTTATTTTAATACCAAAGAATAAAAGGGTCCTTTCATCTCGCAATTTATGATTTTGGCCTTAATAAGACGAAGTTTGACTCTCAAATACCCGAGGGGAACTTCATTTGTGTGAAGTCAGGTTCTCCGTATGCATACGAGTACCACAAAGGAGCGGAGCTCAGTTGGATGAAAGAATATTGCCAACAGAGAATCCCTGGTATACCTCTCTCTCTCTCTCTCTCTCTCTCTCTCTCTCTCTCTCTCTCTCTCTCTCTCTCTCTCTCTCTCTCTCTCTCTCTCTTTTCAAATGAGTCATACCTGGTGGGAGAGAAATTATGTGGTACTATTTCCTTCCGACTGGAGCATTTTTTATTTATAGTCATGGGTGCTGGTGAAAAATGTCTAATTTTAATTATTATATTCACTGCTACTAATTCGTAAAGATAAAAGAATGAAATCTTCTTAATTATAGTTATTAACAACAAAGAGAACGGCTAAGGGTATTTGCTGAATAAATGCATAATAAATAAATAATATTCATATTTTCATATAAACACTTAACCACGATAAGTGACGGGTAGTTTTTAACGTGAAATTTATACTCATGAATTTAAGGGAATTTTTAATATTGCTAAAAATTACCAAGCTCACTGGATTAATTTTCCAAACTTATGTAAACTCCTTTTTTATTTGTTTGCATATTTATGTATTATATTATTTTAGGTGCTCAAGATTTCATCCTATACTTCTTCATTTTCTGTTTCATATGGTCATTTCATTTTTTTTTATTAATTTCCTTAACGCTTCACGAAATTTCAGTTTTTTCCAACTGGGTATAAACACTTAAAATAAATAGACCATTTTGAATAAATTTACTTAACAAGACACGAAATGTTAACTGTTTCTCATTTGGTATATGCACAGAAAATTAACAAATCCTCTTTTCTTCTCATTCAAATGAAACGACATTTTAATTGATAAACAGCGAATAAACAATTTCGACAATGATCTGTCACCTGGTGGAAATTAAATGATTTTGGCAGTTACTGTCAAGTCCCAGAGTAACTTTGATGCTAAACCTCATGCAGCGGCGATTTGCATGCAAACTTTGTGTTAAGTTTGTCATTAATTACAAAATCAATACAGGACGTTGGATTAGTGTCTATACAGATAGAGGTACTGCAGTTTCAGTGAGTGACAGTTGTAATGCTCTGTGCACGAATATTTAAAAAGTCTTTGCTTTTTTAAATATACGTACAGTACGTACATACATGGACCTCTCTCTCTCTCTCTCTCTCTCTCTCTCTCTCTCTCTCTCTCTCTCTCTCTCTATATATATATATATATATATATATATATATATATATATATATATATATATATATATATATATATATATATATATATATATATATATATATATATATATTTATATATATATATATATATATATATATATATATATATATATATATATATATATATATATCTATATCTATATCTATACATATATATATATATATATATATATATATATATATATATATATATATATATATATATATATACATACATATATTTATATTTATGTATATATATATATATATATATATTATATATATATATATATACATACATATATTTATATTTATGTATATATACTGTATATATATACATACACACACACACACACACACATATATATATATATATATATATATATATATATATATATATATATATATATATATATATATATAGTATATTTGTTGATTATATCTGCATAGAAATAAAAAAATATAAGAGGATCCATTTCTTTCCCTAAAAAAAATACAAAAAGGGCTATTACACACTCAAGCACGAACCACGAAAGGTCGTAATCGCCCCCACAAATAAATATTTCCAAGCCCCGGCAACTTTACGAAGCTCGCACGAAATTCCTCCCACGCTTAATAGCCCCCTGGAATGCAACCCCCTCCCCGCTAAATCGCGAGCGCGAGAGCGCAAAAAAATGGGGGAAAAAAAAATAAGTAGTTGAAATATAACGATTATGATCCCGGAAAAGGATAGCAAGCATTCCGAGCACTTTTCCAAATTCAGCAGAGCATTAGGCTATTGCCATGCAAAGGGTATATTACCCCCTCTCTCTCTCTCTCTCTCTCTCTCTCTCTCTCTCTCTCTCTCTCTCTCTCTCTCTCTTCAGCAGCAGCTTAAGGTCGATATCCAATTTCGGTAATGGCGGGAGCTTCTCTTTATATAGTGGCGTTACTACAGGTTCCGGATAGTTTAAGGCGCTAATGTTTTGATACCGCCAGGAGGAGGATTTTGCGCAGGGGGGTGGGGGTTGGGGGCGGTTCAAGATGTGAAAATGGTTGCTTGCTGGCTGGCGTTTCCTCCCCCTCCCCCAACTACCCCCTCCCCTCGTTCCCTCCTTCCTTCCCTTCCTCCATAACCCCAACCTTCCGTTTCGTATTTGTTTTGGCATGCGAAATTATTTTTGTTGTATCTTTCCCCATTCTCCTCCTCTCCATAACCCCTACCCCCCTCTTCCTCCCCCCTCTCTCCCCTCCCCTCCCCTTCCTCCTTAACCTTCACCCCTTTCGTTTCGTATTTATTGTTTATATAGAATTTTCACTATGCAAAATTGTTTTTCCTAGATTTCCTTCCCCTCTCCCCCCTCCCCTACCCATCTTTCCCTTCCAATCCCCCCTCCCTTCCCCCTTCTCCTTACATTTCGTATTTGTTTTTGATAGATACTTCAGCTTACAAAATTATATTGGCTTGCTTCCCTCCTTCCCCTCCCCTTCCCCTGCAAACCCCCACCCCTACCCCCACCACTTCCGTTTCATATTTCTTCTGAATAGATGTTTCAACATGCAAAGCTATTTTGTTTATTCAGTGGAAATGTGCAATATGCACATCGCGTGTACATTAATCCGTTAAGATTACAACTTAAAAGTTGAATGTAATTGTATTCTATTTTTCCTTTTTTGCTCAACAAAGCTTTGTTGATTTTAACTCAGTCTTGTGTACACGGAAACTGTATTTTAAAGTATCATATTAATTATTAATATGCAATGAACTGTTAAGTAATGTAAGAACATTTGAAGAAGTTTAAACATTACAATTTTTCTCTTTCCTTGCATGAAATTCTAAATCGTTTTCAATAAGAAAATTGTAATGAAATTACAGTTTTATTTAATTTTCTGTTTTGTGCTGAATTTGCATGAAGTTAATTTTTAGGAATTCAAAATCAAAATCAAAATATTTTTAGATGAATTGTTACTAATTAATGGCTCTTTAGGGTGGTAATTTATAAAGCTTGCTAATAATAATAATAATAATAATAATAATAATAATAATAATAATAATAATAATAATAATAATAATAACTGAAAACGTAGGGTTGAAATATTATTATTATTATATTATTATTATTATTATTATTATTATTATTATTATTATTATTATTATTATTGAAGCATTCTGAAACATTTACCAGTTGCGTGGGGAATAATTACTTTTGATACATTTTTGTCACATATGAATTTTTATCAGGATCTTTTGTTAAAACGGAAAAAATCCAAGCTCCAGAATATTATTTATACTTGTCAGTTTCAAACACAATCTGTCACAAAGAGATGTCAAAAGTTTTAACGTTTTTCTTTTTATTTTTTCATTTCCCTTTTAAGCTTTCCTCTTCGTTTTTTATATTCCTTTTTCTTGCGTCGTTTTTATTGTTTTTTATCCATTATCAAAGGGTTGGTATCATGTGTATATATATATATATATATATATATATATATATATATATATATATATATATATATATATATATATATATATATATATATATATATATATATATATGTATATATATATATATATATATATATATATATATATATATATATATATATATATATATATATATATATATATATAAATTTCTGACTCACGTCGGAGCAGACCCAGGTCTCTCAGGTGGAAAGCAAGGGCGTTATCCAATGGGCCATACAAGTCTAAAGAAGTTGGAACCTGAGCAACTGCACCCAGGAATTACCTGGGCAAGCTAACTGCTTGCATACCAGCAAGTTTTCCCCAACTTCCCGACTCAGCAATGACCCAATAGACAACATTTCATTTGAATTATCCCTTCTGAGTGAATAAGATAAAATCATCAACACACAATCACGTGTGGAACAGAAATAAATTTCTGACTCACGTCAGGAGCAGACCCAGGTCTCTCAGGTGGAAAGCAAGGGCGTTATCCACTGGGCCATACAAGTCTAAAAGAAGTTGGAACCTGAGAGCAACTGCACCCAAGGAATTACCTGGGCAAGCTAACTGCTTGCATACCAGCGAGTTTTCCCCAACTTCCCGACTCAGCAATGACCCAATAGACAACATTTCATTCGAATTATCCCTTCTGAGTGAATAAGATAGAAAGTTGGGGAAAACTCGCTGGTATGCAAGCAGTTAGCTTGCCCAGGTAATTCCTTGGGTGCAGTTGCTCTCAGGTTCCAACTTCTTTTAGACTTGTATGGCCCAGTGGATAACGCCCTTTTCCACCTGAGAGACCTGGGTTCGCTCCCGACGTGAGTCAGAAATTTATTTCTGTTCCACACGTGATTGTGTGTTGATGATTTCTATCTTATTCACTCAGAAGGGATAATTCGAATGAAATGTTGTCTATTGGTCATTGCTGAGTCGGGGAAGTTGGGGAAAACATTTCGCTGGTATGCAAGCAGTTAGCTTGCCCAGGTATTCCTTGGTGCAGTTGCTCTCAGGTTCCAACTTCTTTAGACTTGTATGGCCCAGTGGATAACGCCCTTGCTTTTCCACCTGAGAGACCTGGGTTCGCCCCGACGTGAGTCAGGAATTTATTTCTGTTCCACACGTGATTGTGTGTTGATGATTTCTATCTTATTCACTCAGAAGGGATAATTCGAATGAAATGTTGTCTAATGGGTCATTGCTGAGTCGGGAAGTTGGGGAAAACTCGCTGGTATGCAAGCAGTTAGCTTGCCCAGGTAATTCCTTGGGTGCAGTTGCTCTCAGGTTCCAACTTCTTTTAGACTTGTATGGCCCAGTGGATAACGCCCTTGCTTTCCACCTGAGAGACCTGGGTTCGCTCCCGACGTGAGTCAGAAATTTATTTCTGTTCCACACGTGATTGTGTGTTGATGATTTCTATCTTATTCACTCAGAAGGGATAATTCGAATGAAATGTTGTCTATTGGGTCATTGCTGAGTCGGGAAGTTGGGGAAAATTCGCTGGTATGCAAGCAGTTAGCTTGCCCAGGTAATTCCTTGGGTGCTGTTGCTCTCAGGTTCCAACTTCTTTTAGACTTGTATGGCCCAGTGGATAACGCCCTTGCTTTCCACCTGAGAGACCTGGGTTCGCTCCCGACGTGAGTCAGAAATTTATTTCTGTTCCACACGTGATTGTGTGTTGATGATTTCTATCTTTTTCACTCAGAAGGGATAATTCGAATGAAATGTTGTCTATTGGGTCATTGCTGAGTCGGGAAGTTGGGAAAACTCGCTGGTATGCAAGCAGTTAGCTTGCCCAGGTAATTCCTTGGGTGCAGTTGCTCTCAGGTTCCAACTTCTTTTAGACTTGTATGGCCCAGTGGATAACGCCCTTGCTTTCCACCTGAGAGACCTGGGTTCGCTCCGACGTGAGTCAGAAATTTATTTCTGCTCCACACGTGATTGTGTGTTGATGATTTCTATCTTATTCACTCAGAAGGGATAATTCGAATGAAATGTTGTCTATTGGGTCATTGCTGAGTCGGGAAGTTGGGGAAAACTCGCTGGTATGCAAGCAGTTAGCTTGCCCAGGTAATTCCTTGGGTGCAGTTGCTCTCAGGTTCCAACTTCTTTTAGACTTGTATGGCCCAATGGATAACGCCCTTGCTTTCCACCTGAGAGATCTGGGTTCGCTCCTGACGTGAGTCAGAAATTTATTTCTGTTCCACACGTGATTGTGTGTTGATGATTTCTATCTTATTCACTCAGAAGGGATAATTCGAATGAAATGTTGTCTATTGGGTCATTGCTGAGTCGGGAAGTTGGGGAAAACTCGCTGGTATGCAAGCAGTTAGCTTGCCCAGGTAATTCCTTGGGTGCAGTTGCTCTCAGGTTCCAACTTCTTTTAGACTTGTATGGCCCAGTGGATAACGCCCTTGCTTTCCACCTGAGAGACCTGGGTTCGCTCCCGACGTGAGTCAGAAATTTATTTCTGTTCCACACGTGATTGTGTGTTGATGATTTCTATATATATATATATATATATATATATATATATATATATATATATATATATATATATATATATATATATATATATATATATATATATATATATATATATATATATATCGAACTCTCGCCCTACCCGCGCAACAACTTCTAGCTGCTGGGAAGAAAGGGCGTTGGGTCGGGTATGATACATGAAACATACGCTACCGGGGTCTAAGCGATGTCAGGCAGGGCAGCCGATCGAGACTACAGGTCTACCCCAAAGCCAACTCAAAAGTCCTTCAAAAGAAGGCATCGTGCTTACCCCATACAAAAATGGGAAAAAAGCATGTTAAAAGAAGAAGAAGAAGATATATATATATATATATATATATATATATATATATATATATATATATATATATATATATATATATATATATATATATATATATAAAATCATCAATGAAGGGCAGAGGACACACAGATATACAAGCTGACTTTATTCCAACGTTTCGTAATTATCGGATTAATTACATCATCTGCTGAAAATAAAATTCTTTGGGAATAAAGGGCGTTATTCATACAAAATTTTCACAAATGTACACAAACGTTAAAATTAGAGTACAAAAGTTTTAAAAATCATTACATTGAAGGTAACTGAATATACAGTAAACTAAAATTGAAAACCATCTGTGAAAGGGGTTACAGAACAAAGATTATGGACCGACCTAGAGGAGTGACAGCTTTAAACTAAACATAAACATAAATAGAAAGGCAGGGCAGTGTTTAACGACGGAACAAGTTGTTTGAGTGATTCCAGGATAACAAGGTCTTGAGGGTTGGTGGTATGGCCTAAAATGTGGAAGTCTTTATTATCAATGTGCGTTTTTACAACATCAGAAATCACTCAAAATTTGTCCTTCAAAACCTCAAAGTTTTGTTATCCTGGAATCACTTTTCATCAAACAACTTGTTCCGTCGTTAAACACTCACACGTCCCTACTCTATACAACATTTAAATGTTTAGTTTAAAAAGTCCATAATCTTTTGTTAAAAGAGTTTACTGAAGAAAACTTTTGTACTCTAATTTTAACGTTTGTGTACAAGATATAGCTTTTATATTTTACAAAGAATTTTATATGATGTAATTAATCCGATAATTACGAAACGTTGGAATAAATATATATATATTGATGATTTTAAGTATATTGACTCTGACTATATATATAATATATATATATATATATATATATATATATATATATATATATATATATATATATATATATATATATAAATACAGATAGATAGCTAGAGAAGATAGATAGATAGATATATAGATAGATATGTTATTATTTCACTATGGGCCATATGATCAGAGTAGTAAAGAAAATATTAACGGCGGTTTGTGACGTAAAATCCACAACCGAGGATAATAGTATTAAATCCTTTAAGCTATAAATAAATTCTAAAATATAATCTTGTCAAATTAGGTACTCTTTTCCAGTTGTGTCATAGCAATGTGTATATTTTTTTATTAAATATTTTTTTGATAATTTTTTAGATCATATGCAGACAACAGCGTTTTACATACCTTTTTAAAAAAAATTGTAGGTATACTTTTGCAAACGTTCCTCGGATGAATAGGCAGCTCTTTGACTGACACAACATTGATCTAAAAAAAAGAAAGATAAATAAATCTGACCGTAACGCGAAGTCCATCCAGCGCTCCACATTTCATTCTG
The DNA here is from genome assembly GCF_040412425.1 of Macrobrachium rosenbergii. Lineage (NCBI taxonomy): Eukaryota > Metazoa > Arthropoda > Malacostraca > Decapoda > Palaemonidae > Macrobrachium > Macrobrachium rosenbergii. The sequence goes on along the minus strand of NC_089762.1, from coordinate 39,616,078 downwards.
GACGTCAAGTGGAAAGAATACAAATGCCCCAAGTTTTATATTTCTCGATTCAAAAGTCTTTTTTAAACAACTTTTCTCTGCGCTCGAGGGACTGATAAGTTTTAAAATTATTTTCTGCTTACCTGTTGCACTTCGGTCTCCAGCTGTTTCCTTCCGGGAGGGGGTTGGGGGGTTGGGGGGGGGATACTCTCGAGACAATTATATCCAGGCGATTATCTCGAAGGAAGTAAAAAATTGGATGTGCAAAGTACGAGGATGTTAATGGTTGGGGAATTTGGATGTTTCCTTCTGTAAGATTGGTAGGGTCGTGGATTGTGATTTCATGATGTTGCAGTGTTTTTGTTTTAATGAATTTCATTCTTTATTATTACAAAAATATAAATTTTTTTCTTTTATTTTATCGCATATTTTCCTTAGACAAATTTTCTTTTTATTTGTAGTATTAAAGTAAGGAAAACACCAGTATCTTTATAGTTTTTGTGTACACACACACACACACACACACACACACACACACACACACATTATATATATATATATATATATATATATATATATATATATATATATATATATATATAATATATATAGAATCTACTGGTCACTTTTACCAGACACATATGTAATTCTAATATACAATGCCCTCTTAATAATTCTTCGCGCTTTTTGGATATGCTTGTAACTACAAAGCCAGTGTATCCAAACGAAAGAGATTGAAGAGCCAGTGAACGCCGGTCTATTCCATATTCACAGGAGGTCACCTTGCCGACCTGGCCAAGGATAAAAAGTCACCTTCAACATATAAGTCGTTTTCATTTATTAAGCTGAATACCCCATCCTCACCAAAATGGGAGTGGGCAATCGTTTTTATTGCTTTTTTAGGCTTAAATATATATATAGAATCTAGTGGTCACTTTTACCAGACATATATGTATTATATATACAATGCCCTCTTAATATTCTTATTTTTATATGCTTGTAACTAGTGTATCAAACGAAGGTGACCTATATGAATATGGAATTCGGGTTCGCTTCCCGCGACCGGCGTTCACTGGCTCTTCAATTTCTTTCGTTTGGATACATAGTTACAAGCATATCCAAATATATATATATAGGGCATTATATATATATTACATACATATATATATATATATATATATATATATATATATATATATATATATATATATATATATATATATATATATATATAAATATATATATTATATATAATTTGTACTAGAACCTATGCATTATTTCTATTAAAGGGAAAGATAATTGATTAAGTCCATGTTCACAGGTTCCTTTATACATTCGTAATAATTTTTATCATAATTCAAAACAGAATCTGCGAATTTTTAACCTTCCAAGTTCATCTATTACAGTGACCATTATTAACCTTCATAAAAAAATCTTTTTTGCCCGTATTGTCGAAATCCTCACCTATCAAACAAGTCGTACATGTTCAGGACACACGTCCTCAAGAAAGAAGTAGTACTGACGGCATTACCTCGTTCCTTTCGTTGTCCATTCAGAAATTTCCTTGCAGAAGGAAAGAGAGAGAGAGAGAGAGAAAAAGAGTGCCAGTGAACCGTGCGCCTATAACCGAAACAAGAGGAGATTGCTCCAGGTCGATATCCAATTTTGATAATGGCCCAGGTGTCTTGTAAATGGATTGCTGTTATGACTGAATTCGCCATATGTAATCGAGTAGCACTGAAGGACGGTGTGAGTGTGCTTCAGAGCGTGGGGAGATTTTTTAATTGAGGATGTTTAAATGAATATTAATATGTCGGTGCAAAAGTCCCATATTGAAATGAAGAGAAGATGATAAACATGTATAATTTTTTCTTCGTGAAGATTCTGTTTGAGCAGCGCTGGAGGACAGTGTGAATGTCCTTCAGAGCGCGGCGAGATTTTTTAAATGAGGATGTTGAAATGAATATTGCTACGTGATTGCAAGAGTTCCATTTTGAAATAGAGCGAATATGATAAGCACGTATAATTTTTTCCTCATGAATTTTCTGTTTGAGCAGAATTTTCTGTTTGAGCAGCATTGGAGAACAGTGTGAATGCGTTTCAGAGCGTGGGGCGTGGGGAGATTTTTTAACTGAGTATGTGAAAATGGATCTTAATCTCTGAGTGCATTAATTTTATACTGAAATAAAGAGAGTAATGATAAACATGTATAATTTTTTCTTCATGAAGATTCTATTTGAGCAGCACTGTGTGTGTGTATAAACTCGAGAAGAATACAGATAGAATACTGAACCCACTTATAGAAAATTAAAATGACAAAACGATTGAAATTGAAACAGATATCAGAAGAGGAATTTCAAGATTTATATCACACCTTCAATTCGCTCTCACTTATACCTCAATACATTCTAGATTCACCTGATCCCACCTTCAGTTCATTCGCAATATATCCTAGATTCACTCGAATCCCATTTCATCCCTACCAATGAAGAATCCCTCAAAAAGTGTTGTGCCAGCGTCATGTACCATTCCATCTTCGGCAGAATTCCCATGGCCGCCTTGTCACCCAGCTCGCCTCGTACAACTTACATGACATTGTCCATGTACTGGGCTCAAACACCGGAGCAATTTCTTCTTCCTTTTATTTATTTATTTTTTTGTTTTTTGTTTTTTGTTTGTTTTTGGTCGTTTATATTACTGGGAATTCAA
>NC_089762.1:39605890-39608390 GCF_040412425.1 Macrobrachium rosenbergii | reverse complement strand
GTATTATGCAACATTGCAACGACACTCTGGGCGTATATATATTTTTTTTTGTCTGGGAATTTCAGATTTTTTTTTTTTTTAGAGGATTCGCTTTTGTTTCTTCATCAGATGGAAATGATGAATCTGGTAATTTTGTAGTTTCGGTAGATAATAGGCAATATATCTAAACTTTCAGTTATTTGTCATCTTGTATGAAAATCTGAGTTTTTTGTCTTTTATAGATATTCAAAGTATCGTTAATTATAGATGAAATTTGCTAATGTGATGTTTTACCAGAGATGCCATAAAATGGCTGTTTAAACTGAAGATCAAATCATTATGTCAGTGATATGTTACAACAAACAGCATGAGTCGAATATACTAATGCTTGCGTTTTCAATGTTTTTAAAGAAACCTACAAATCCTCAAGTGTTATCAAGAATTTGAAATTTTTTGCAATATATGTCTAAATGTTTTCTTCGGCACTAAGGGTTTGAGAGAAAGAATATGTCAGGTTTCTGAAATGCTCTCAAATGACTGAAACGTCTTTCGCTTGCGTAGTGTAATGAAGAACCACATATAACTACTCTCATCTGAAAATAAATCTCCGATATTTTTATAGTATTGTCACTGTCCCTTACTTAACCATTGCTGTAAATTAGGTACCTGGTAGTTTGTAGACTTTTGACTCATGTGGGCTGAATATATATATATATATATATATATATATATATATATATATATATATATATATATATATATATATATATATATATATATATATATATATATATATATATATATATATATATATGACATTTTTATCACATGATTTATATACGATCATGAAGGTACAAATATATAATATCAAATCCATAAAGTACACCAGACTCGGCGTTAATATTAATTTTATGATAGCTCAGTGGTTAGCGTCGACTCGATTCGCTATGGGATCGAGATAGTGCCAGTCCATTTATCACTTATAAATTCCCCTTCGGTGATAATTCCCCATCGGGGATTTTTCCCGAGGCAGCGTGGATTTGATATTAAGCGATATTTGTAGCTTCATGATCATATATATATATATATATATATATATATATATATATATATATATATATATATATATATATATTTATTTATTTATTTATTTATTTATATATAATGTGTATACACACACTCACAAAAACGTTCCTATTCCATTACCGGACAAGAGTACCCACCAACAAATTACGATAGTCGTTCAAGGAAACATTCTGTTTGCGTACGTCAGTAGTTCGGCACGAAATAAACCAGCCAAAATTCACGTAGCACCCATTTACGCCTGTTTCACCGCCCACGTAATTAACCATCAACATCATCATGAATGAACCGCAGTGCTCATGAATAGAAATCCCGACCATTAGCGGGATTGGAAATCGAACCGAAGTAACTGGAGTGATGCCACTGGTATTGAATTAACGCTGGGTTGCGCTGTACCTGGAAAGGTCATTTGAAGAGATTAATATATTTAATATAGAAACAAATCCACAGTTATGTATATGCACATATATTTAAAGATAAAATGTAAAGATGGCTATCTGTACAGTTTTATCTTTAAATATATGTACATATACATAACTGTGGATTTGTCTCTACATTTTAAGACTCGTGCTACTATGAGTATTTTTTTATAATATATTTAATGTTATTTCATAAAACTTGTGATATGTTTAGGGAGTTTAATAAGAAGAATATTATAAGGTCATGTTAAGTTATGAAATTGGTATTGGATGAACTTGGGATTACGTTGTACCTGAAAAGGTCATTTGAAGATATTAATATTTTTGATTGTTATTTCATAACAGTTTGTACCAGAAAAGGTTATTTGAAGAGATTAATATATTTAATGTTATATCATAACATTAGTAATATGTATATGAAGTTTAATAACAAGAAAATTATGAATTCATATTGAGAGATTCTGGGTTAAAGGTCGAAGGGGAAGATGAGAAGCTATAAAGTTTTCATAGCGATTATTATTAATATTATCTCGTAACCGCTTTAATATGTATAGGAATTTTTAAAAAGAGGGAATTATTAGATCATATAAAGAGATAATGGGTTAAAGGTCGAAGGGGTAAGAGAGGAGTTTTAAAATGTTAATGATGGGGGTCACAGGGTCAACATTGAGTGTGAATGATTTAGGGAGATAGAAGAAAGAAAAGAAATAGGAAAGGTTGGACTGAGGAATGACTAGTTTAGTGAGGCAAAAAAGGAGTTTTTTTTATATTGTTTTGAGGTTTAAGACATATTAGAAGATCATTTTCAGGTATGCAAGAGGTCTGATAGAGTAGTTACGAATAAAGGAAAAGGTTAAAAAGAAGACGAGTGATGAAGGTAGAAGGGAGAAGGTGAAACAAGAACTTTAGGAAAAATAAAACGTTATAAGACTTGGTAGTAAAAATAACTAGATAGGTTGTGAAATGAATGCAACTCAGAATGAAAGATATAAATGAAGAGATGCTGTATATATATATAT
>NC_089762.1:39590890-39603390 GCF_040412425.1 Macrobrachium rosenbergii | reverse complement strand
GCTGCCCCTGACAGAAGGTATACTACCATCTCTTTGTAAGGTAATATACAGTCTCTCTACATTATCTTACAGGTGCGGCAAAGAAAATTGAATAAAAAGACCTGAGAACTATATATTATATACTCTTTTGCGAAGGTGTTTCCGCTGTTGTTAGCTGTTCCTTCAGGAAGTGTTGCTAAGGTTTCTGAAGAATGATGTTTTGTTTTTCATGTTGTTTCGTCGTGGTTGGTATGTGGTAGTATTTAGGTAGGTGTGGGTGTATATAATATATATATATATATATATATATATATATATATATATATATATATATATATATATATATATATATATATATATATATATATATATATATATAATATATTTTATATATATTATATATATAATATTATATTATATATATAGGAAAATAAATATTTTCGCTTTTTCCCCTTCTGAATTTTTTTCCGTTCGAGCAAGGAAAAAAAACGGAGAGTATTTTCTCGAAGAAAATGTGAGGCTCATCAATGCACGCCCAAAAAACAAGAGGAGGAGGAGGAGGAGGAGGAGGAGGAGGAGGAGGAGGAGGAAGAGGATTTTTTTTTGGAGGTCGATATCCAATTTTAGTAATGGGCGTGATGTGATATTATTTAGTGAGGTGTTGTATATTACAGTATGTTAATAAAACAAGGGATTGTGGAAGCAGTGAGGTGGGCGTGGATATTATTTAGGTTACAGGATGATATAATTGTATAAGAAAACGAATGCAGCTGATATTTACATTTGCTATAAAAATTAATGAATCATGGTTTTTAAAAAATCTAGCCTCTTCAATGAAATTATGTGCATATATATACTGTATATTTATATATAGTATGTATATTATATATATATATATATATATATATATATATATATATATATATATATATATATATATTCATGTGATTACAGTGAAGAGGCTGGATTTTTAAAAAGTCATCATTCATTCTGTCATCATATTGGTGGAAAATTCTACGATGGAAGCTAACTTAACAGTGCCAGTTAAATATTCGTACCTGTTATTCTATGTTATGTTATGAGCCATCAACATATGTCATTTAACATGAAGTTTGTAATTTAATTTAAGGGTAAATCATAAAATTCAAATTTAATTATGCATAATATTTCGTTATAGCAATGTAAATATGAGCATTGTATTCGTTTTCTGATGCAAATTATATCATCATATAACCTAAATAATATTCACGCCCACCTCACTGCTTCCATAATCCCTTGTTTTATTAACATACTGTAATATACAACACCTCACTAAATAATATCACATCACGCCCATTACTAAAATTGGATATCGTCCTCCAGAAAAAACTCCTCGTCCTCCTCCTCCTCCTCCTCCTCCTCCTCCTCCTCCTCCTCCTCTTGTTTTTTGGGCGTGCATTGATGAGGCTCACATTTTCTTCCAGAAAATACTCTCCATGTTTTTTTTTCCTTGCTCGAACGGGAAAAAATCAGAAGGGAAAAAACGAAAAAAAATTGCTTTTCCCTTCGACTCATGACTGGTTTCGTTTCCAGCAAGGGTTCATGTTTTTTTTTTTTCGGCGGGGGTTGGGGACGAAGGGTCCTCTTTTTTTGATGGGGGAGGGGGGGCTCCTGAATGTCAGAATGAAATGAATAAAACTGGATGTTAATGAAGGATCCTCGGATAGATATTCATTTTGGAATTTTGCATCGTCGTCTTATAAGTTGTAAAAAGAAAGAAGATTTTCTATTTTAATATTCTATAGCTGGTGTTAGAGGTTTCTGTACATCATTTTGCTCGTTATTTAAGTCGTAAATATCCATATTCCCTTTATTAAAACATCTTGTGATGTTATATTCCAAACTTAAGAAGCAACAAGTGAAGACTGATATTTCTGTTATGCTATCAGATTTTTTGCTATGTCAGATTATTTTTTATATTTACTGTTGTAGAATCAACAAATGAAATTTATTATAAATCGATTATTCTACCAGATTTTTTGTTTTACAAATGTATATTTACTCATATAGACAAAATAAACTATTGCTTTGATTATAAAGTGTATTTGTGTTAATATGCAATTAAAATGAGCGTTGCACATTTTCTATTTTTTTTATTTTGCTTCCACCAAATATAAAAACGAAGGTTGGTAACCCTGTGTTTGTGTCTGTTCATAGATATACTGTACATAGCTATATTTAAAGTTTTTAATCCTCCTGGCCTTTTCTGGACATTAATTCCACCTTAGAGTTTACCTCGTCTTTGTAGAGCACGTAGGATTGAAAATCTGCAAGGTAGAAATATTCGAATCGAGAGAACTGTACTTGGACTCTGCAACCTCCATCAGATGTAAAACAGAATCGCTCTAAACTTCACGTTATTGGCCTTGTATGAGCGACTGTAGCGTGAAAGTGGTCAGCGTGTTCACTCGAAGAACTGATAAATAATTAAGCAGAAAATCAGACAAGCTGAATCCCCAGCTAACTAAAAATAGCTAATGAACGCCACTGAACTCCAGCTTACGTAGAATTATTTTTTTTTCATTGTATCTCTCAAAAGCAGAGAACGAGCCAGTAATGAAAGCGGCTTTCGTGATTGGAATTCTCACGAGAAAGAGGCAGTTTTGGTTTTCTGAAAGGCTACGCGGAATAATGCATTCTCTCTTGCAATATGGCTGAAGCAATTGGGGGTTTCCAAGATGAGATTGATCCTTGAAAATTGCAGAACACTTGTCGAAAGGTTTAACGAACTGATTCTTTTCGAGAGGCTGATCAAAGCAGGGAACGAAATAGGTTTTTTTGAATGTTCTGCATGTTTGAAAAGCAAAGGAATATCAGATAAGACTTTAGGAATGTGTGGTAGGATAATTTGGAAAGTATAGTGAATATATTATTCACGAGAAGATAGTGTTGGGAAAGGCGAATCATATAGGTTGAAACTTGTAATATAATATCCATGCGCATTAAAGAAATATTTCTTATTAACCTAATGGAATAGCTTCATCTGGATGATGTAAATATTCAAACAGTCTTATGTCAGAAAAAAATATAATGATGTGGTCACAGAGAAGATATATAAATGTCAAAAAGAAAACTCAGAGGGTTATTGACAATCCCGGAGTAAGAAGACTCATTTTAATTATCATATTAAAATAGCTCCACCGAAAAATGGTACTTTTCTCTGAAGCCCTCAGTGGCACATAATAGTAACTACTACCATTACTTCTACTATTAACAAACCTCTGATCCTCGCTTACAGAAATGCTTATGAAAATTTTTTTGTATTTTTCTAGTAATGCAAATGAAGTTCTGTAACCCAGTTATAAAAAACGAACTTCTTCCTCAGTTACCTAATCAAGATTGTGAACTGGAACCTGAATAAAATAAAACTCCCACTAATGAGTTTGAGAACTTGAAAAATATACTTCTGAAATATTTCATATTTTTATTACGACTTCTTAAGTGGGTTTAGTTTCTCTTCATTGGAATAATCCCGTCTGAAAAGGCTGACTGACATAGAATAATCCTCTTATAGTTGTTGATACTGGAAACCAGTTACATTTGTGGCTTTTTAATTTTTTGTAGTAAAAATAATTACATCTTTCTCTTTGCTCCAGGGTAATCCATTTTGCCGTTACAGTTATTATTATTATTATTATTATTATTATTATTATTATTATTATTATTATTATTATTATTATTATTATTATTATTATTCAGAAGATGAACCTTATTCATATGGAACAAGCCCACTGGGGCCATTGACTTGAAATTCATGCTTCCAAAGAACATGGTGTTCATTAGAAAGAGGTAATAGAAGTTAAAGGAAAATACAGAAAGAAGAGATCACTTACTAAAAAAAAAAAAAAATAGATTAACAGATTAATGAATAGATAAAAATGTAAATAAATTATTAAACTGTAAGGAGAATCTTCATGATTGGGAAAATAAACTTTGCAGTCAGTTTTAGTAAAATCTTGAATATTAGTGAGAAGTAAATCTGAACAAAACAAAAGAAAGAAAATGTTCTTAGGAGTAAGGCTTCCTAGGAGTTAGTTTTCCTCAATGACAAAGATGAGGGGTTGGGTAGGATGCAGCAGTCTGGTTCAGGTTTTATGTTAAGGAAAGGTAGGGTAAATTTCAAGTCAGTGACCCCTGTAGGCTTGTTCCAATAGGGGTTTATCTGCTGAATAATAATAATAATAATAATAATAATAATAATAATAATAATAATAATAATAATAATAATAATAATAATAATAATAATAATAATAATAATAATAATAATAATAATAATAATAATAATAATACTATAGAAGGAAGGCTGGATTAATGTCTTGGGGGGTCGAATTTTCATTGGTCAGTTTTCCCAATAATAATAATAATAATAATAATAATAATAATAATAATAATAATAATAATAATAATACTATAGAAGGAAGGCTGGATTAATGTCTTGGCGGGTCGAATTTTCATCGGTCAGTTTTCCCCATAATAATAATAATAATAATAATAATAATAATAATAATAATAATAATAATAATAATAATAATAATAATAATAACAAAATAGAAGGAAGGTTGGATTGATGTCTTGACGTGTCGAATTTTCTGTGGTCAGTTTTCTCCAATAATGATAATAATAACAATAATAATAATAATAATAATAATAATAATAATAATAATAATAATAATAATAATAATAATAATAATAATAATAATAATAATAGATAATTTATATATATCAGATTTTGCTGTTGTCGCCTCATGGCTACTAGTATAGGTGACGGTAGCATACAAATATAATAGCTTAATTCAGACATGTCTCGTCTATCTGTCTATCCGTCCATTTGCTTCTGTGTCTGTTTCTCTCTCTCCTAGTCTGTGTTCCCCCTCGCTTCAGGGACTCCCGAAACGCCATTTGTTCTTGCCAGCACGGAGGTCCTTTTCTTTGAGATAAAATCACGTAATTTATGTTAACTCGGGCCGAGTACTCTTATTTGCATTTCTAAACAATCTTATCAGGGCAACATTTGGGTCCTGGCCTCGTAGGTAAACAGACTGGAGTGTTTCAGGCTATACCCCGTATTCCCAAGGAGAGGGCCGGATAAAGACTGAATTGGGTGGAATTATTCGAAGGGCTGCCATTAGTCTCACATGGAATATTGTCAGCGAGTTTGAAATCAGGATTTTTTTTTATCTATAAAAATCAGGTTACGAGACATGTCTGCATAACAGCTGTTGGATTTTTTGTAATTTATTCATATTCCAAAATGCAGTATTTTAATCAGTACTTTGTTTTAAACTGGATTTGAAGGTATTTTTATAACTAAATCGTTTTCAACAAACTTTTTTCTAAAGCAGTTGAACACCAAAGATGTCTTTTGCTGTGAATTAATGCAACTCACAAAACGAATAGATGATACACGAACTAATGTTTTGAACATAAGTGAAAAAAACGTATTGGAATTCTTCTGTGAATATAAAATCAAAGTCAAATACGAGGATAACTAATCATATCAACAGTAGTTGTACAATTCTAACAAAATCACATGAAATCAACAATGACACGGAAAGAGTTATTTACAAAAGGGTGGCTGAAAAGCTTTTAAGATCAATTTAATCAAAGAACATTTTGTCTCTTGAACAGAGACTAAGGTAATAGGAAAACCGGAAAATTGAAAAAGAGACTTGCACAATTAACAGCATACAAAAGCTTTAAAAGGAAACGTTTTTAATATGTCACACTTTAGCAACGCACAGATGATAAAAATTATTCACAATCATCACCTAACACAATTAATAAACCCCTAACAATAATTATTCCTGATATAATCACTGAGAAGGATCCCACGCAGCAATTCCCTACACAGCACCAAGCACAGAAATCACTCCCGATGTTTAGCATCGTGTAAAAGGACAAAAAAAAAAAAATAAATAAATAAATAAATAAAAAAAATTACAAGGCTTTCTGAGTGGACCTCTTCTTTCGGTTCCAGAGGACGATTGTAATCCAGATCTCCGGAATACTAAGAGGCAAAGCCCATTCCCTGCCCAATATATGTGACATAAAGAACCGTTCTGTTCTTATATTGCTCTTGGAGATAAGATTCTTTACCAGAACCTTCCTGGGCTAAAGTGGAAAGCCAAGAAAATGGAGTTCTAGCCCAGTGGAACAGAACGGCTCTGCCTGACTTGGAATTATTGGCTGTCCACCTTTTTGCAGGGAAGTATACAATAGCACTTTGATCCGTTGTAAAAAATTTCTTGGTAAGGCATATTTTTATGTATGTATGTATGTATGTATATATATGTGTGTGTGCGGGTGTGTGTGTGCGCGCGCGCGTGTGTGTGATGGTATAAATGAAATATGCCTTACAGCGTTTGGACAATGTTCTTTTTTGTGAATGGTTACAAAGTATCTAACTTTGCAGAATTTTATGAACAGAGAGAAAAGAGAACGATATATATATATATATATATATATATATATATATATATATATATATATATATATATATATATATATATATATATATATATATATATATATGTATGTATGTATGTATGCATGTATACGTATGTATGTTTGTATATATGTAAGAGAGAGAGAGAGAGAGAGAATTTTGCAATGACGAGAATGAAAGACATGTGATTCTTGGCAGTGTAATGTTGTGGGATCACACATGAATTCGAATGCCAACAATGCCCAAATAGAAATAGGTAATGCCCCGCGAGTCCCAAGCAGTAATGTTCATTGTTGGATTTTCCCACGGAATTCAAGCACAGGGAGAGAGTCTTACGGGAAATGATCCAACATTGATCTAATTCATAACTGTCATTTCGTTGAAGATGAAATCAGTCATAATTAAATCTTTGTGTAGGAAGTAAAGGTCTTGGAATACTGCTGGTAACTATGAATGCAAGCACTATGAATCATGACGAACATTTTGCTTCTTGAAGGCATGAGTGCTATCTCAAAAAATTAAAGAAGATTGACATAAACAGTAAGTGTCACGGACAACTTCTCTGGTTCATTGTGAATCAAGATGAATATTATGATTGCTGAAGGTATAAGTGCTGTCTCAAAAAAGAAAGATTGACATAAACAATACCTGGTGTTGTCAAGCTCTCAAGCTCACTAAATACGATCTTAGATACGCCAAAAGTAGTACCATTATCGTTGCTACAAGATAATTGTTGCTAACTAGAATTAAACTTCCATTTTAAGAAAATTCCTCTCCGCGTTTTCAGATGCTATTTGGCCGGGCACTGTACATAACGCACTCGCGAAATTCCTCGTAAAAATGACCCATCCTTTTTTGGCTTAAATTCTCGCAATAACATAATTTTCTAGCCGCCGGAATTGTTCGGGTAATTTCCGTTAGCCAAAAGGCGCTTGCTAGTCAGGACCATTTCCTCCCTAACTGCCGTTTTATTGTCGTAATGTTTCTGAAGATATTTCGTGTTGGTGAACTCATTTCAAGGCAACGCGAGCTAATATTGTATGGTTTTCAAATGCATCTGGATTAAAAGTCTTCATTTATGTTTGGTATAATTCTTGCTTCTAATTTTGCCATGTTTTTTTCCTTGATAATAAAAATATTAATTTTGTCTCCTCCTTATAGCTTTTTGCAGTAACCTCTTATTTCTCTCTTCCGTTTTCTGCTTGAGTTTCGTTTTCCTAATAACGGAAATTGTGGTCGTGGTATTTACATTATTTAGCTATGTTATGATAATGGTAATTCTCACTCTCACTTTCATGCTTACCGCGCTTACATCGAGTACTGGGAAATATTTCCAGTTCACGTTGGTACGCAATTTTCGTGTAAATACTTTGTAATTATTTAGCATGCGTGTATGTCAAGGGATGAATATATATATATATATATATATATATATATATATATATATATATATATATATATATATATATATATATATATATATATATATTTAATATACATACGTTGAGAGAGAGAGAGAGAGAGAGAGAGAGAGAGAGAGAGAGAGAGAGAGAGAGAGAGAGAGAGAGAGAGCAAGTTGTTGTATAAGAAAATTAGTCTTGAATGCAATGTATAATTGTTCATGTTTGCAGATGATACAGTAATAATCAGGGATAATGAAGAGATATTGCTTATGCTAGTGAAAGCATTTGAAAATGCATGCAAATGGAGAATCCTGGAGGTAAATGTGAACATACTGAACATAAGGAAGATTTTATATTGGTAGTTATGTCCAGCTACGTATATTAGTAATAAGCTTGGGAACATTTATTTGAAACTTATTTTATATCCTGTAATAAATAAACTTATTTAATCCTGTATCCTGTATTTTCCTTCGCCTGCTTGATCTGTACTTAAATGGAACACAGTCTATATCAACGCAACTGATAACTCAGTTGCATTCCGACTCCAAATCTTTTTTCAAGGCCAGAGAATCAATGCGGGGGTAACTTTCCAAGGCTTTCGTTAATCCCATAATCCCACGGGGATAATCTGGTTTCAGAGCAGCTGCAGATCCGAATGAAAGTGCAAATGAAAGAGATAGACAGTTATTTTTAAAATTTCCTTCCTTGCGTCCAGGTGGCTTCTAGTTAAAGCTTATACACTGTTCGGTGAATACCCCAGTTCCATATTGATTCCGAAATGTACATTGTAAGTATTCAATGCCCTTTGGGTCTCGCAGTGCAAGTTGCTTTGTCTTTACAGAGAACCAGGGTCCTTTAAACATACCCAGAGAACAATTTAGAAGTATTTTATGCAAGTTACAAAATCTTTTCTTTAGACATGAGGTTTGTATCAGCACAGGTCAGTATGAATACATAATTGAAACTTCAAATGTTTAAGCAGTAATTATCTATTTATATATTTTTAATTTTTTTTTTGGTTTTTTGTTTTCTAATAGCTGATCTCTTCTTTCTGTATTTCCAACTCCTGTTACTTCTTTCCAATGAACATGGTGTCCTTTGGAAGCTAGAACTTCAAGTCGATGGCTCCTGTGGCCTTGTCCCAAATGAATAGGGTTCATGTTCTGAATACTGTAATAATAATAATAATAATAATAATAATAATAATAATAATAATAATAATAATAATAATAATAATAATAATAATAATAATAATAATAATAATAATAATAATAATAATAATAATAATAATAATAATAATAATAATAAAGAAAATGTACTTAGCATCCGGTAAACTAAGGTCCCTGATTTAATTCAGCACATATAAAATGCCATGGTTCTTTTTAAAAAAAATTATTATAACATTTACAGGACAGAATCAAAATAATTCTCTATACAAAATATCACTTAAAACGCGACCATTTAAATAAACATGTATTTGGCATAATATTATAATTGAATATTCATTGCATCCTATCTCTTTATCCTTTTCAGGTAGTGTACCTGTAGCTAATTCTGAGTCTGTCTGTTTTAGGTAATGTACCTGTAGCTAATTCTGAGTCGTTCTGTTCCAGGTAATGTACCTGTAGCTAATTCTGAGTCGTTCTGTTTCAGGTAATGTACCTGTAGCTAATTCTGAGTCGGTCTGTTTCAGGTAATGTACCTGTAGCTAATTCTGAGTCGTTCTGTTCGAGTCCCTTAAATTCCAGGTAAGTCTGATTATTATCCACCTGTGATCTTGTTTAACCAAAGCTTGCAATGTTGATATTAAACGTTATTATTTTTTTCTTTGACGTAAAGAATCATTCAGGGGAATTGCTGATATTTTTCGTTCCATTATATTATCATTTAGAACCTTATGTAAATAACTAACTGAATTTATTCAGGTGCCCAGTATGGCTACCTCGCATTCAAGTGTGATATGCAAATGACAAATGTAGTTCATATCATATGCTAAACTCTCTCTCTCTCTCTCTCTCTCTCTCTCTCTCTCTCTCTCTCTCTCTCTCTCTCTCTCTCTCTCTCTCTCTCTCTCTCTCTGTCGTTCAGTTTTCTTCTCCCTTTTATAAAGGTATTCTCTTCTCTCTCTCTCTCTCTCTCTCTCTCTCTCTCTCTCTCTCTCTCTCTCTCTCTCTCTCTTAACAGGCTATTTTTATTCACTTTCTGGCTTTTATTCGCAATAAAAGCAAGTAATGCACGTTAACTTCCGCCTTAAAGTTCCTATTTGCATTTCTAAACAATCTTATCTGTGCACCATTGTTCCCCAGCTCCTGTGCCTAAGAGGAAAAAAAAAAGAAAAAAAGAAAATATGAAAGTGCATTCAACTGTTCCGCTTACTCTTGTGAAAGATAAAATATTGGATGGGAAAGCAAGTTGAATGGAAAGTCTTAGTGTTAGTGCGTGTTTTTTTTTTTTTTTGCTTGATTTATATTCATGAAAATCAACGTCATTTTAAAAATTGGAATATGTCGGGTGAATTTTTTTCGGATAAGTTCAAAAATGATTATTTTTTATAATTATATATATATATATATTATATATACATAAATATATATATATATATATATATATATATATATATATATATATATATATATATATATATATTCATAAATATATATATATATATATATATATATATTCATAAATTATATATATATATATATATATATATATATATATATATATATATATATATATATATATATATATATACACATCATAGTCAATCGATATTAGTACAGCCAAAGCAAATAAAAAAATAAATATATAAAAAAAACTACCAGAAGAGAGTGGCCACCTGTTATGTATATATATATATATATATATATATATATATATATATATATATATATATGTGTGTGTGTGTGTGTGTGTGTGTGTGTGTATGTGTGTGCGCGCGCTCCCACATATTGAGACTACACCACGCAAACCTTGCAACTGATTTCATTTCCTGCGTAAATAAAACCGACACCCACTTACTGTTTGCTTGGAAAATGAAAAAATCCTGACCTCTTTTCTCCCTCAAGATATATTTTTAATTGACCGGGTCATAGAATATTTTTCTCGTCGAATGTTTTCAGATTTTCATTTACTAGACTGTTTGAATCCTCGAATGAAAATATATATTTTTAATATTTTTTTTTCATTTTGCAATAGTAGCGGGGGTCCATTTTATACTGGTGAGTGAAAATACTCAGTTGGTGTTGACTGTATGTGGTAATCTTTGATGTGAATCGATGTTTATGCTGAAATAATGATAAAAGATATGAACAAAAATATTTTCTATTAATTCAGCACAGGAAATAGAATTTCGACAGGAGGCATACAAGGCAAAAATATGTTCAGGCAAAATGATGTAGAAACATATTATGTAGAAATATATTTCTCTTTAGAGCTGTGTAGCGTGATTGTGAAATGATGGTGTATGCATAACAATTATGTCATCTGTATGTATATTTACCTGTATAGAAAATTCATAACAGAATGATATCCGTTTCTTTGAAAAGATGTGGAAAATAGCACAAATACTGGAATATTAATTTTTTTTATGAAAGGAAATGACACTATTGTCAACATCGTCTTGACCTCTGGTTATATTAGAGTATATTTGAACTTATTTAAAGATTTAAATGATAACTAAAATATCATCATGATCTTAGTATATACTGTAGAGTAAAAAAATCTGAACTTTTTTAGAAATTAAAAAGATATAAATAAAATATCATCATGACCATAGTATATAATATAGAGTAAAAAATAATTAATTGAACTTATTCAGTGATTAAAAACAACATATCATCATGACCTTAGTCTGTAATAAAGAGTAAAAGCAATTATTTGAACTTATTTTAGGATTAAAAAAAAGAAAATATCATCATGACCTTAGTATATAATATAGAGTAACAAAACTGTTTTAACTTACTGAAGGCTAAAAAGAGGAAATATTATTAAAAAAAGAAAATACCATCATGACCTTAGTACTGTATATAATATAGAGTAACAAAACTATTTCAACTTTTTGAAGGCTTAAAAAAAGGAAATATCGCCATGAACTTAGTATATAATAAAAAGTGAAAAAAAGACAGGAACTTATTTAAGGATTAACAAAAACAAACATAGCTTCCTCCTGGAAGCTATTTCACGGGGGGGGGGGGGGATGTTGTGACCCAGGGTGGCAGGGGGTAGGGGAGGGGGAAGCCAGAGGGGGCGATTGTAATCTAGAGCTGCTGAATACTAAGAGGTGAAACCTCGTGGCCCCCTTCAATATATGTGACATAAAGAACCGTTCTCTTCTTATATTGCTTTTTGAGATAAGATTCTTTATACTCTCCCCCTCCCCGACACCTACCTTTACTCCCTCCCTCCCTTCCCCCCCTCCCCCTCACCCACCTACCTTAGAGAGTGCAAGAGGTGGAAATTCGGTGGAAAATCGAGTTCTAGCTTACTGGGGACATAAAACTGCTGTGTGCGAGGATTAAAGATATTGGGTTTCGACCTTTATCTGTAAAATACGGCTGCTTAAGTTTTATTTTGGTATACAGTCGCGTGGGGGATAAAATGATTATAAATATATATATATATGTATATATTTA
>NC_089762.1:39575890-39580890 GCF_040412425.1 Macrobrachium rosenbergii | reverse complement strand
ATATATATATATATATATATATATATATATATATATATATATATATATATATATATATATATATATATATATATATATATATATATATATATGTATATATATATATATATATATCAACATATACATATACATTATATGTGTATACAGACATATATATATATATATATATATATATATATATATATATATATATATATATATATATATATATATATATATACATACATACATACATACATAAAACTTTCAAGGTAGGATATACATCTTGATGTTATAACTTCAAAACTACCTCATTCAAAAGGCAGTCGACAGAGCTCGACTTAATGAGAGATTAATTTAGAATGATACCGGGTGGGGAAATTGGTTCTACGTACCTCTTCATTTTCCCAGTAATTATATTAGCAACACGGGAGTCAGTTCCACGATTAAGACGATTCCGGTCGGTTAAAACGTGAAGGAAAAAGAAGTAATTACAAATGGAGCGATAATTGATGCTCGGGGAATGTGGGCGACGATAATTAGCATTCTTAAGATGATGATGAAATACTCGAAATATTATTCTTTGGTTAGGTGGGAAGCCAAGTTTAGCAGGAAATGGTTTATGTGATAAAATTCATTGTTTATGAATTTTAGAAATATGATTCCCAGAGACAGAAATTATATTCACTGGAAATATTCTTTGCTTAGATGGGAAGCCTAGTTTAGCAGGAAATGGTTTTTGTGATAAAATTCATTGTTTGTGGATTTTAGATATATGATTAAAAAAGACAAATTATATTTACTCGGAATATTCGTCTTTGGTTAGATGGGAAGCCAAATTTAGCAGGAAATGGTTTATGTGATGAAATTAATTGTTTGTGGATTTGAAAATATTCTAATCCCCTAATATTTACTGCTGGCGTCGTCATCTGTAACTAACAGATAAATTAATCTGTGAATTATTAGATAGTCGTCCTAAAAAAGAAACAGTACCGAGAAGAATATACTTATATAGATAGCTTTCAGGTGGTTTCGTTAATTGGAACTAAATCCTGTATCTTTTCAAATTTATAAATACGTCAAAATACGAAACAGTTATTTGTAAATGACTTCAATTGTATAAGGCTTCAGCCAAACTCACTACTATTTGGTATACAACACTTATCAGAAACTGAGAATTTTGACAAATATTTCAGATAAACATATTTCAGATAATATGCGTGGAAAGATTCGGCTTTCTTTTTGAAGTAGAATTATGAAAATAATGAAGAATTTCAATACAGTACATATACATATGCATATACATTCTCACACACTGACACACACACACACACACACACACACACATATATATATATATATATATATATATATATATATATATATATATATATATATATATTGTATATATATATATATATATATATATATATATATATATATATATATATATATATATATATATATATATATATATATATATATATATATAAATATATATAGTATATATATATATATATAAATATATTTACTGTATATATATATATATATATATATATATATATATATATATATATATATATATATATATATATATATATATATATATATATATATATATATATATATATATATATATATATATATATATATATATATATATATAAATCATGCGTTGAATAACAGACTGCCGCTCGCTCCCGACATGAAACAAAATGAGAAATAAATGACACCTTGAAAAATGCATTATTAATGAATATTTTTAAATGCAGGAACCATGTAACAGTCCTTTTTATCTCATCGTTAAATTAAAATATTCTTTTCTGCCAGCGACCAGTATTTTATATATTAATTTTTGCGCATTAAAAACTAAAAAGATGCAAATATGAAAATTCTGATACGTTCATAAAAAAACTCCTTTTTAGCAAATATAAAATAGTTTTTATAAGTTGTTTTTCATATTCGCGTAAGGATGTTGTTCACGTGCGTAGTGCCATTATCATACTTCTTTTGGATTTAGACTATAACATAACCATGCATTGAAGATTTGCGCAATTGAATGTTCGATAAAAACGAATGGTTTAACGCATGCGCATCCATGCATTTTACTGTCCATGAAAATTCTGAGGTCATGAATGGAAGACCCCTGTAGGCATTACTTAAGGGTCTTTGCAGAATCCCTTCGGCCCCTAACTGCAACCTCTTTCATGCCATTTACTAGTCCTCCCTTCATATTCTCTGTCTTCCATCTTACTTTGCACCCTCTCCTAACAGTTGATTCATAGTGCAACTGCTTTGAGGTTTTCCTCCTGTTACACCTCTAAAACTTCCTTACTCTCAATTTCCCTTCCAGCGCTGAATGACCTCATAGGACCCAGTGCTTGGCCTTTGGCCTAAATTCTGTATCCCATTCCATTCCATCTAAGCAAGAAGGACAGTGTTTAACCCTTAACTAAAACTCAATAATTGTCGTTAAAGTAAATTAGAATGGTGGAACTGGTGGAAATAACAACAGTAATAGTAATATATAGGTCAGAGATTACTCACAGGATATCTTCAATGTTTTAAATAGGGTAATGAAGCATTTTCTTTGTTTTAATGTACTAACAATTGTTGCAGAGTCTCTCTCTCTCTCTCTCTCTCTCTCTCTCTCTCTCTCTCTCTCTCTCTCTCTCTCTCTCTCTCTCATGTTCCAGTGTTGCAATCTGTATTTTTGCACTTATCTCGATCTAAATTAGATATATTCAGCATCCTTAATTTTACAAATAATTTCTCAAATGATGCAAAATTATCTCTAGTTTATATTCATATTTATTACAAGCTAATCGGCTTATCTTCAGATTTATAACATGCTAATCAGCTTACATTTCCATTTATAAAAAGCTAATCAGCTTATATTCCCATTTATAACAAGCTAATCACCTTATATTCACATTTATAACAAGCAAGTCAGCTTATATTCACATTTACAACAAGCGAATCAGCTTATATTCACATTTATAACAAGCTAATCAGCTTATCTTCACATTTATGACAAGCTAATCAGCGTATATTCACATTTATAACGAGCGAATCAGCTTATACTCACATTTATAACAAGCGAATCAGCTTATACTCACATTTATAACAAGCTAATCATCTTCCATATATTATGTAATTGCACCAGCAATGCAACGCATGACGGTCACCATTTAGTGACTGCATTTAAGACCGGTTGAAAATTGTCGTAGAATTATTTCTGTTTTCAGCAACCGAATATACAGTATATTCACATTTATAACAAGCTAATCACCTTCCATATATTACATAAAATCACACCAGCAATGCAACGCAAGACGGTCACCATTTAGTGACTGTATTTAAGCCTGGCTGAAAATTGTCGTAGAATTATTTCTGTTTTCAGCAACCGAATTTACTACGGTTGAGGAGCAGCCCACCCTTCCCATTATGCAAATGCGCAACTTTCTAACTAAATTCGCCACCGCAAAGACTATTCACATTTTGCTGCGTTCCCCTTCAAGTTTATTTCGCCATCTTCCACGTCCTAGAAATAATTACGTTTCGTTCGAATGGGTCTTTCTCCTCAAATTTATCGGGGACGGGAATCTAACGTATAAGGAGTGAGGAGTTATGTTGCGGCTAAATAAACCACTATTTCTTCTTTCTTGGAGGTTTGTTTTTTGTCGTATATTTTTTTTAAGATCATATCTGGTTTTCTGAGCGTTAATTTATGCATAGTAATCTTATGAATAATAATCACGATTCATTTTTCTTCTTCTTCTTCTTCTTATTCTTCTTCTTCTTCTTCTTCTTCTTCTTCTTCTTCTTCTTCTTCTTCTTCTTCTTCAGATCATTCTCTTTCTTTTTGGGCGTTTATAAAAGACTTATTTCATTCAGTCTAGCATGAGATAAGTGAATCCAACAGTCTCAGTGATTTCTTGAAAAAAAAAAAATCCTAAATGAGGAGTAATGTCGCAGCTAAACAAACCACTATATCCTCTTTCTTCAAGGTGTGGTTTTGTTTAAAATTGTATCTGATTTTCTGAGCGTTAAAATATGAATATTAATCACGATTCATTTTTCTTCTTCAAATCATTCTCTTTATTTTTCGTAGCTAAAAAGAGTTTTTTTTTTAAATGCTGTTCAATCTAATTTTCGTGGCATACGACAATCTCACTGACTTCTTGCCGAAAAAAAAAACCTACACGACTGTTTTTAAGAAAACGTCTTCATTTGCACATCATAAAAATATCTTTCTTACATTATAAACAGTGTTGACAACAAGAATATGATATTTTTAACTCAACAGATAATTGGAAAGCGTATTGAGACGCTGTCATAATTACCAACTATCTTCAAAAAACTTTTTGTATATGGGGGACAATTACTATTTAAATATACACTTTTACCCACGGGAAGCTTGCAGAATATATCAAGAGTGGTATTGAGACTCTATTCATTTATTGTATTCCATATTTTATTTCTTTTTCATGGAATACAAGAAGAGAGATACTGCAGCTGTTTTGCATTATTGAAAAAGACAAGATACGAGTCCGTGTAAAAAGAATGATTTTTTTTCCCGTACAACGACCACCAGGAAGCGCAGTGATCTTTTCTGATGAAGAGAAGAGAGAGAGAGAGAGAGAGAGAGAGAGAGAGAGAGAGAGAGAGAGAGAGAGGGGCGCAATGTCTGATAACTCGACAGGAAACGATAGAATGTATTTTCTTTCCAATTTATATTCCGTAAATATCATTTAAGATTTTTTTCATTTTCATTTGTTATTGGAGATCATATTTTTTAATTAAGTAATTGCCAGATTAAAATGTGCGTTTGGTAAAGGATTTTGAATAATAGTACTGAAGGATCTATTCATAATTAAG
Source organism: Macrobrachium rosenbergii (assembly GCF_040412425.1). NCBI lineage: Eukaryota > Metazoa > Arthropoda > Malacostraca > Decapoda > Palaemonidae > Macrobrachium > Macrobrachium rosenbergii. The sequence continues at coordinate 39,576,030 of NC_089762.1, read as the reverse complement.
CGTTGAGTTACCGTACTTTTCAAATGGTAGACCATTATCACATACGAGATTGATGGAGCACTCTATGCTGCGCTGGAACCCAGCGCTGCCCGTCGTGTCTTCCCAACAATCCCGATCCCCTGCCTACCCCGCCCTCACCA
>NC_089762.1:39558390-39570890 GCF_040412425.1 Macrobrachium rosenbergii | reverse complement strand
TTATTGACCTGCTATTATTCAACTTGAGCTCACTTCGTGTGAAAGAACAATTTAATAATAATATTATTATTATTATTATTATTATTATTATTATTATTATTATTATTATTATTATTATTCAAAATAAAATTACTTTCGTGTGAAAGAACTATTATTATTATTGTTATTATTATTATTATTATTATTCAAAGTAAACTTACTTTCTTGTGAAAAGAACAATAAGAGCCTTTTATAGAAGAGGTTAAAACATAACAAAGAAAACTAGGAAAATTTAGGAACAAAGATGAAGTATAATAAATATATCAGCAAAAGATAAATACTTAAAATCGTGATTGTTGAGAAAAGGAGCAATGTTAAGAAATGTTAAGCCAATGTTGCAAGGCACATTGCAATAACATTACATTCTAAAATAACTGCACTTCCCCTTTGCACTCAGGAAAATAAAACGTTCTGGTACTGTGCAATGTAGTGACACCTCAGCAGTTTATGAATGATGACTCTGCACAAAATATATAGCAGATATTTATTCCGAAAGATGCAGGCACAAAAATAGATAATGGAAGTTCTCTGTTGAAATATGATTTATGCGCGATGACCAAGCAATGTATCTCGTTGCAATGTTCTGAATAAAAAAAATTTATGAAATATGCTGATCACATTCATGGGATCTATGCAATTACTACGGCCATACAGGGGAAGCTTCAAGTTTGCAGTATCCTATGAAATCCTATGAAATTCCAAGTAGGGATAAAATGAAGGATTTCACCTCACTCCCAACCTATCATATGCGTCAGGTGAAAAGGCATTTAGTTTTTTAACCACTGCGTCGTAACGTGAAGAAAATAATTCTTCGTTATATGCTTATTTGGATTTAAAATTATTTATTTGCTTATCGTATGTAGAAGTTAAGAAATTAATCGTTTATTGCATAGCTACTGTAAACCATATCAATAATTACAGGTAAGAAAAAATGAAAAAGTGTGTTGAATTACTTTATCTCACGTAAATCAGTGGATATGATAAACTAAAAGAAAGGTAAATGCCACCACAAGTTAAACTCTTCATTCCATGCTTGTTTGGATTTAAAAGAATTCCTTTGCTTATCGTATACAGAAGTCTATAAGTTTATCATTTGTTTCAAGGCCACTGTAAGCCATATTGATAATTACAGGTAGAATTATTTCGTCTCACGCAAATCAGTGAATACAATATCCTAAAAGAAAAGCTAAATACCACAAATACTAAAAGGATGACCTATTCGACTGAAGTTGAGGGGAAGATTAATTCTTATAAATTTACCTTCCTGTACGAGAGAGCTTTCACTTTTTCCCCTCACGAAGATGAACGCAGAAGGGCTGCAAGGAGAGTCGCTATAAATCTACGGAGGAATTGCTAGAGAGGAACAGGGGTCGTATTTCCAGAAATAACTTAATACCTACGAGAACAAGGAGAGGGCAGGCAGGCATAGCAGTCGTAGAGAGAGAGATAGAGAGAGAGAGAGAGAGTCTTTCATTCTTTTATCATTTTAAGAGAGAGAGAGAGAGAGAGGTGTCTTTCATTCTTGTAACATTTTGAGGGAGAGAGAGAGAGCGGGGGAGTCTTTCATTATTTTAACATAATAAGAGAGAGAGAGAGCGGGGGAGTCTTTCATTATTTTAACATAATAAGAGAGAGAGAGTGAGAGAGGTGTCTTTCATTCTTTTAACATTTTGAGAGAGAGAGAGAGAGAGAGTCCTTCATTCTTTTAACATTTTGAGGGAGAGAGAGAGAGCGGGGAAGTCTTTCATTATTTTAACATAATAAGAGAGAGAGAGTGAGAGAGGTGTCTTTCATTCTTTTAACATTTTGAGAGAGAGAGAGAGAGAGAGTCCTTCATTCTTTTAACATTTTAAGAGAGAGAGAAAGGTATTTCTTTCTTTTAACATTTTGAGAGAGAGAGAGAGAGAGAGAGAGAGAGAGAGAGAGAGAGAGAGAGAGAGAGAGAGAGAGAGATCGTTCTTTTAACATTTCAAGTTACTTGAATAAATAATTAATGGTTAATTCCAATTTTAATTTACTTTTTTCCTGCATCATGTTACCTTTCCCAACTAAACCAATGTATATGCAATAATTAAGCCTTTTCAGGACACAGTCTCTTCAGTAACTTCAGACCTACCAACCTTATCATACCATATTCCTTCCTCTATCACCATCCTGTGTTACAAAATCCCTCCAATTCTCGACTTCCAGATCCTGCCATGCACAAATTCAAATTCTTGAAAGTATTGAAATGATCTCTTTCACTCTCAATATTTTATTTCCTGATTCACATGCACTTCAAAACTGAGTTGTATCGATAATTTAATTGATATGCTTGTACTCTTTACATATATTTATAGTCTTCTAGAAATAGGAATTGCTGACTTTTTTTCTTGTGCTTTATCTCAATTATTATTATTATTTTTTTTTTTTTTTTGGTCTATCAGTCATCCTATTCGACTGGGTGGTTTTTATAGTGTGGGGTTCCGGGTTGCATCCTGCCTCCTTAGGAGTCCATCACTTCTCTCACTATGTGCGCTGTTTCTAGTAGCACACTTTTCTGCATGAGTCCTGGAGCGACTTCGGCATCTAGTTTTTCCAGATTCCTTTTCAGTGATCTTGGGATCGTGCCTAGCGTTCCTATGACTATGGGTACAATTTCCACCGGCATATTCCATACCCGTCTTATTTCGATTTTCAGGTCTTGATACTTATCAATTTTCTCTCTTTCTTTCACATCTACTCTGGTGTCCCATGGTATTGCCACATCAATGAGTGATACTTTCTTCTTGATTTTGTCAATCAACGTTACGTCTGGTCTATTGGCACGTATCACCCTATCTGTTCTGATACCATAGTCCCAGAGAATCTTTGCCTGATCGTTTTGTTATTATTATTATTATTATTATTATTATTATTATTATTATTATTATTATTATTATGGTTTTACCAGACCACTGAGCTGATTGTCAGCTCTCACGGGGCTGGCCCGAAGGATTTATTTTTTACTTATATTTATTTATTTTTTATATGTGTCAATTAGGTTACAATTTTTCAAAAATGTTATTTCTTTTACTCCTAATACTATCACCACTGAACAAACATGGAAATTAAAGACAGACTTCCCTACTACTAGCACTAACCAATATACATGGAAATTAAATAGACGAACTAAGAGTTTGATAAAGATTGACAATGGCACTGAATAGCATTAAAAAAGAAATACTCAGAATAACGAACGAGAACAGTGAACAAGAGAATAATAATTGTCTTTTGTTCTTGAGATGAAGCAATAACTTACTTAAAAGAAACTCATGACCCGAGAGAGTTGCTTTACGCTGTCTTTACTAATCTCTCTCTCTCTCTCTCTCTCTCTCTCTCTCTCTCTCTCTCTCTCTCTCTCTCTCTCTCTCTCTCTCTCTCTCTCCATCAGCGAATGCTTTATTTCGTCTTGCCAAAGAGAGGAAGATTAAACGCATTCCGAATTCCTTTTGAAGATCTGTTTAATTTATTGACTGTGAAACTCCTCTAACTTCAGACGGGGACGTGTAGGTATCGCTTTGATCTGCGTGATTTAGCGAATCGCAAAACTGACGTAATTGTAATAATTGCTGGTACTGGATTGTTTTTGTAATCAGGGTGAAGTTTAATGATATTACTGAAAAATTATGTCTTTTGTGTATGAACACATATACAATGTAGCTTCAATTATCACTGGCTGAAAAAAATTTTTACTTGCATTTCGGGACGAGTTTTAATAATATGTCTCCTTTTATTGGACAAGGGATATCATGAATCAGAAGAAATGTCATATATATATATATATATATATATATATATATATATATATATATATATATATATATATATATATATATATATATATATATATATATATACACACATACACATATACACACACACTATATATTATCTTTTCTTTATCAAAAATGGCTGTACTCGTCACATCCTCGTTAATGGAATTATGAAACACGATTTATTATATTTAGGTTTGTCTGCGTGGTAAGTTTTAAAAGTTTTTCAGAAAATAGCATAGGGTTTAATGAAATACAATTGCATAGTGCGTTAGGTTAGAGCGTTTTTTTTTTTTTTTTTTTTACAATTCTTCACTTATTCCATATTTTAATTATTTTCATGTCGTAAGATTCATTAACTTGCAGAAAAGGATGTCTGCCTCGCTTTAAATCATAGACACCGATTTCACGAAGCGAAGTTACCAGGAAATCTAGGTGATTTTGCAAATCATCCACCGCCAGACAGAGAATACCCTATCACTAAAACGTTGCGATATCATCTAATCAACAGCATAAATGCTGCTTTCCTTAACAGCCTATTTATCTAAAAGATAGACTATCTACACTTATCAGCCGAAACACGAAGCTTTATAGCCTAGTATTTCCATCGGTATCCGATAGATTTAATATTCAATATCTTCGGTGCTATGAATTGTCTCTCTCTCTCTCTCTCTCTCTCTCTCTCTCTCTCTCTCTCTCTCTCTCTCTCTCTCTCTCTCTCTGCATTTCGGTACCCGAGAGTGATCTTTCGTTTGTGTCTGTCAGTTTCGTTCGTATGTGGACCTAGACCTTTATCCAGTGACGATGAGAGAGAGAGAGAGAGAGAGAGAGAGAGAGAGAGAGAGAGAGAGAGAGAGAGAGAGAGAGAGAGAGAGTTCAATGCCAATTAAATTTCAATTTTTTCTTTTCAGTTTCAAAACTAATATTATGAAATAATTGCTGTAGTCATTGGAATTATGCTACCTTGAGTGTTAATAAATTGTAAACCATTGTAAACCATCAGAGAGAGAGAGAGAGAGAGAGAGAGAGAGAGAGAGACAGAGAGAGAGAGAGAGAGAGAGAGAGAGAGAGAGAGAGAGAGAGAGAGAGAGAGAGAGAGAGAAAGTTCTATGCCAATTGAATTTCAATTTTTTTCTTTTCAATTTCAAAACTAATATTATGAAATAATTGCTCTAGCACTTGGAATTTTGGTACTTTGAGTGTTAATAAACTGTAAACCATCAGAGAGAGAGAGAGAGAGAGAGAGAGAGAGAGAGAGAGAGAGAGAGAGAGAGTTGAATTTCAACATTTTTTTAACTTTTGAAACTAATGTTATGAACTAAATGTAATAGCTATTAGAATTAAGCTCTCCTGAATGGAACAAATCACAAAACATCAGAGAGAGAGAATAAAGATTAAATGCAGTATATTTCGTTGCCTTTTAGGAAATCCGGTATGCAATCCAAATGTAATCTCTCTCTCTCTCTCTCTCTCTCTCTCTCTCTCTCTCTCTCTCTCTCTCTCTGTGTGTGTGTGTGTGTGTGTGTGATTTGATTGTGTCAGAGATCCTGTCACCAATTTTCAGAGCAATAGAGGGTATCTTTGTATATTTTTCTTCACAGTGGCTAGTAGACGTTGGAGGTCAGGAGTAGTGTTTTTAAGCATAAATAAATAAATAAATTTATATATATATATATATATATATATATATATAAATAATATGAAATTTTTATCACACCGTGATTTATATACATTCATGAAGCTACAAATGTTGTTTAATATCAAATTCACGCTACCTCGGGAATATCCTCGATGGGGAATGATCACCGAAGGGGAATCTATAAGTGATAAATGAATCGGTACTGCCGGGTCTCGATCCCGCGACACAGTTTCCTTCCATCAACTCCAGTCGCCGGTCTACCCATTGAGCTATCAGGAGAGGTATGATGAAATGGCGAATCTGCTGTACTTGTTTACCCGTGTTCCAAACGTACCAATGAGCTGTCATGGTGGAGGTGAATTTGATATTAAACAACATTTGTAGCTTCGTGAATGTGAATATATATATATATATATATATATATATATATATATATATATATATATATATATATATATATATATACAACAGATTAGACAGTAGTTATGGCACTAGCAGTGGAACCGAAGCCATCCAAATATATGGGTTTATGTCACTTTTCTTTAAGTTATACTCTCAACAAGACATATTTTAGAGATTTTGAATGCAAACATTTTCAAGCCCGGGGAAGAACCCTCATATAATAATTCACGTATAACGGCAAATAATAATTGTATACAATAATTCACGCCTAACCACAAATACCCAACGATAATAATTGTATAACGCTCTGACGCACAGCAGAGACAAGAGGACACTAAATTATCACCCTAGAACAAGACACTCGGCCATAAATCTAGCCAAAATTAGCGGCAGCATAACAGCCGTCTTATGCTGTGAGCCCTCGCAATAAATTGCATAAAAAGAATTATGGCCCAAGACAATAATGGGAGCCGTCGACTCACTCAGCGGATGCTTGAAGGAGCGTCTCGACGAGAGAGTGAGATTGAGCGTCTCGACGAGAGAGCGAGATTAGGCGTCTAACGTTTCCTTTGGTATATACCCAAATATAGCCTTTGGTTTGAAGGGAGTGAGGTGAAACCCATCCTAAGGTTTTCTTTAACATGAACCGAGATGTAACCTTTGATATTAATTAAAAGTTTTTTTTTTCTTTTTTGATTCCTGCGAGGGAATATGAACTGGAAATTAGAATCCTGTTGTGTTTTGGAAATGTATCGAAAACGTTTTCGATATATTTCCGAAATACAACAAACGTAAATATATTTTTTCATATTAAATTATTTTTTTTAAAAGACTCGGGAGGGAAGATGGATTTTAAATTAAAATACCGTTGCGTTTTGGAAATGTATCTTAAACGTTGTTGATATATTTCTAAAATACAACAAACCTAAATATAACCTTTGATATTAAAATGTTTTTTTTTTAAAACACTCGGGAGGAAAGATGGATTGTAAATTAAAATCCCCGTTGTGTTTTGGGAATGTATTGAAATCGTTTTTAATATACTTCCAAAATACAGCAGGCCTAAATATGACCTTTGATATTACATTTTTTTTTAAAAACATGCGAAGGAAGATGAATTGTAAATAAACAAAAAAATGTTAATAAATTTTCAAAACACAACAAACATAAATATAATCTTTGATATTAAAATGTTTTTTTAAAACACTCGGGAATGAAGATGGATTGTAAAGTAAAATACCGTTGTGTTTTGGAAATGTATTAAAAACTTCTTTAATATATTTACAAGACACAACGGGATTTTAATTCATTCTTAATGCGCGACGACTGTGCGTATTGCATTTAAGATTAATTCTGTTGAATTCTGATGAATTTTAGTCTTCTGAGTGGAGTGCTTCGTGGTAGGATGATGAGACGGGGAAGCAAATCTATCTTCTGAAGGTCCGTGAAGGAATTGGCAGAGAATAGGGTAGTGTTTTCAGAAATAACTTCCTTGCTTTAAGAACAAGTTCAAACAGAACCCGGAGAGAGAGAGAGAGAGAGAGAGAGAGAGAGAGAGAGAGAGAGAGAGAGAGAGAGAGAGAGAGAGAGAGTTTTCAGAAATAACTTCCTTGCTTTAAGAACAGGGTCAAGCAGAACCCGGAGAGAGAGAGAGAGAGAGAGAGTTTTCAGAAATAACTTTCTTGTTTTAAGAACAAGGTCAAGCAGAACTGGGGGAGGGGAGAGAGAGAGAGAGAGAGAGAGAGAGAGAGAGAGAGAGAGAGAGAGAGATTATAGCTCTTGTAAATATTGACATGACCAACATTTTTTAAAAATTCTTTATTTCCTCATTTGATTGATATTTTGACTATTATTATTTGTATGAATGACTGCTGGTGGTTTTAGTGAAACAGCTCTGAAAAAAACTATCGATTACTGTCTAGACATATTCCCCAGACAAGTGCAACTTTTCCCTAATTCTTTTGGTTGAATTTTCTAGTTCCATTGTGTCTTAATTGAACTCAAACAGACCCATATTCACTTTAGTAACATGATATGAGCACTTTTTTTCTACTGATTCCGAAGTATTGCATTTCTAAGTTAACATTAAATTCATAGTTAGACTAGTCTTTGTTACTTTAACTATCACAGATTCTTCCCTACGTTTTTTTTCTGAGTTTGATCAATCCTCCCTGAGCTTTTAAAACAAATAATCACACAAACAATTTTATTTTTTGTGTTTTGTTCGTGTGTATGAAATGTTGAATCTTTCAGAGCTTCTTGAAAAAAGCAAATTTCTTCACCCATGTAAAATAACTTTTTCAGGGAAAGATAAAATGTGCCGCTGATCAATACATTTTTTCTGATAGGCCACAAATATTACAAGCAATCCTTTTTCTGAAAACATAGTACATAAATTCTCGTCCCCGTTACATGCACATCTTTGCCGATGTTTAATCACAAAAAAATACATTTACAGCAAATTTATGAAAGTTTATGCGACAAGAGAAAAAAAAAACAGAAAATACATAAATTCTCGTCCCCATTACATGCACATCTTTGTGCCGACACTTAATCGCAAAAAACGCAGTTACAGCAAATTTACGACAGTTTATGCGACCAGAAAAAAAAAGAAAAAAAAAGAAAACAGGACTCTTATCTGAGATCTTGAGATCGTCCGGCTAATGAGGACACAGAGGAACAATTTTGGGTGATTTGTAGCATATAAATCTGGTGGCATGAGATTGGAAAAATGATCGAAAGCCTGATTTCCCCACAAAGGTTCGGAAAATAGTGACCAAATGGCGTTGTTGGGTTCGGGATGAATTGTTATAGATGAAGGCACTGGAGAATAATGATATATATATGTCTGAGGCTGTCTCTTATGTGTAATGTACATCTAATACAACTATAAAAATTTTCTTGTCCCATTCACTGGTATCATTACAGAAATTTCCGCAGCGGAGGGGGGGGGGTGGCTCTAGTGCCACCAGTGCACCTCATGCGGTGCACTGTAAGCATTGCTTAAGACTTTGCAGCGTGCCTTCGGACCCTAGCCTCAACCACTTTCGTTCCTTTTACTGTACCTCCGTTCATATTCTCTTTCTTCCATCTGACTTTCCACCCTCTCCCAGCAATTGAGGTTACACCTTTTAAATTTTTTCTGTTAATTTCCGTTTCAGCGCTGAATGACCTCATAGGTCCCAGTGCTTAGCCTTTGGCTTAAATTCTATATTCAGTTCATTTCAGTTCAATACAGAAAAAAGTCATTTTTAAAGTAAAATTGAATCCAGAAGGATGAAAAATATCTTTTTACTTCGCAACTATTTCGCGATGTGAAGCATGTAAGGTCCAACTGAAGTCCTAATTAGACTTTCTCTAGTTAATGAATTGGGTTAGGGGGGGAATTCACATTACCATAAGAGTTTCAGGCTCAAAGTTACACTTCTTTCAAAGGTATGTATATTTATTAGCAGTTGAAAATCACATTGTAGTTTACTAGGTTATTTATATTTTTATCTATTTATTTAATAATTTAAAAATGTAACTTTTCCTCTTTTCTAATAACTGATTTCTTCTTTCGGTATTTCCTACTACCTTCTGTAACTCCTTTCAAATGAACGCTGTATTCTTTGGAAGCTTGAATTTAAAATCAGTGCCCTTGTAGGCTTGTTCCATATGAATAGGGGTTTATCTTATGAGTAATAATAATAATAATAATAATAATAATAATAATAATAATAATAATAATAATAATAATAATAATAATAATAATAATAAAGTCCATTGTAAATGATATCTTTATCACAATTCAATAATAATGTTAATTGAAATTTGCGATATCTTACAGTATTATTTAATAACATAAAAGAGACGTCGTGATCATGATCTCCTATGTTATTGATAAATTAACAAAGGATGTACATAAATGAGAACTTGATTAAACAATATGTAAATCAAATTAGAACACAAGAAACCCAATTATAATATAATCTACCAAGCATTAACCAAGCAATTGAAACGAATGAACCTCAAAAGTAAAAAATAAGAAATTAAAAAAAAAATAAATCACGTTATCTATCGAGCACCATGAACGTGTTTGTTCTGCCAACTCAGGGTCGAGACGTTCCAGAACTCTAGGGCTAGGAGGAGGAGGAGGAGGAATAAACATCGAAAATAAAAAAAAAAAACAATAAAATTAAAATAAAACATGGCATCTGACGTACACCATAAATGTGTACGTTCTGCCAATTCAGGGCAGAGACATTCCAGAACGCTAGGGCTAGGAGGAGGAGGAGAAGGAGGAGGAGGAGGAGGAGGAGGAGGAGGAGGAATAAACCTCGAAAAAAAAATAATTAAATGAAAATAAAACATGTCATCTGACGTACACCATAAATGTGTAGGCTACGTTCTGCCAATTCAGGGCAGAGACGTTCCAGAACGCTAGGGCTAGGAGGAGGAGGAGGAGGAGGAGGAATAAACCTCGAAAATAGAAAAAATAATAAAATTAAAATAAAACATGTCATCTGACGTACACCGTAAATGTGTACGTTCTGCCAATTCAGGGCCGAGACGTCCCGGAAAGCTAAGGCTAGGAGGAGGAGGGTGAGGAGAAGGAGGAGGAGGAAGAGGGGGAGGAGAAGGAGAATGAAGAAGATGAGGAGGAGGCGGCGTCGGGGGAGAAGGAGTAAACCTCGAAAAAAAAAAAAAAAAAAAACAGGAACAAAACATGTCATTTGACGAACACCATAAACTTGTTTGTTCTGCCAATTCAGGGCCGAGACGTTCCAGAAAGCTAGGGCTAGGAGGAAGAGGGGGAGGAGGAGGAGGGTGAGGAGAATGAGGAGGAGGAGGAGAAGGAGAAAGAGGAAGAGGAGGAGGCGGCGTCGGGGGAGAAGGAGTAAACCTCGAAAACAAAAAAAAAAAAATAATAAAAAACAAGGATAAAACATGTCATCTGACGAACACCATAAACGTGTTTGTTCTGCCAATTCAGGGCCAAGACGTTCCGGAAAGCTAGGGCTAGGAGGAGGAGGAGGAGGAGGAGGAGGATGAGGATTAAATTAGCGGGCAATGTTACGGCGTCTTTCCGGGATGACGCCATTCATTACGGAAAGAGTGACTTACGGCTTTTGCCAAGGAGGTCGTTGACTCGCTCTGCGGTTGGTTTATGGCCCTATCATGGTATGCGGCCCAGATTAAACACACCAGGGGGGCCGGGGGAGAGGGGGATAGGGAGACTGGGGAGGGGAGGAAGGCCAAGGAAGATGCAATGCACGATTGTTGTTGCACCGGAAGGTTATATATACCTCGGCGCATTTCCTTGTCTTGACGTTGCTGTGGCTTGTGTGTGTGTGTGTGTGTGTGTTTGTTGACTGGGCTGAGTCACTGGATTTATGAGGTGCTGTTTGCTGTTTTTGTTTATTTATTTATTTAGGAATTATGATTAATAATTTTATATATATTTACTGATTCATTTACTTATGTAATTTTTTTCATTTATATATTTAAATATTCATTTACATTTAATTTTTTAATTTATATATTTAAATATTCATTTTTGCATTTATTTTATAGCACGACTAAATTGTTGAACTTGAATTTTATATATATATATATATATATATATATATATATATATATATATATATATATATATATATATATATATATATATATATATATATATATTGAAAGAGAGAGAGAGAGAGAGAGAGAGAGAGAGAGAGAGAGAGAGAGAGAGAGAGAGAGAGAGAGAGAGAAAGAGAGAGAGAGAGAGTAACGCATGTCTACAGATAATAACTTTTGAAATACAAGACTGAAAAAATGTGAAAATCTCTCTCTCTCTCTCTCTCTCTCTCTCTCTCTCTCTCTCTCTCTCTCTCTCCTTTGTTTTTACCTCACCTTTTCCGAAATGACAAAAAAAAAAAAAAAATTAAAACTAACTACCGCCTGTGAGTGAGGAATTAATGACCTCATAACCGAGTCTTCCGCCTAAGATGTCATTAGCATATTTTGGGGCGCCTACGAACACAATATAACGAGATTAAAATGGATTGTTTAGGTTAACCCCGACGCTTAAATATTAATGTGTTCGTCTGGTTCATTTTTGGTTTTATGCTGATGTTAAGCTTGCGTGTGAATCAGGTTTCTTTTGGCGTTTTTCATGTGGCTTTCATCGAAATTTTGTTTAATTTTTTTATGTTTAGAATTTTAAACAAATTTATTGATGGAAGAGTAGTAAAAGCTCATAATTATCTCATAATTCATGTTGATTAGTATTTAATGTTTTAGAGGTAACACGATGACATTTGAAAATCTCCCTCTCTCTCTCTCTCTCTCTCTCTCTCTCTCTCTCTCTCTCTCTCTCTCTCGTGTATCCTAATGATACGCCCACACTCTAGTACGTAGGCAGTACGCCTCACCTGTTCAGGAGGCATTCCACGAGATCTAATAAACGCCCCGAGTTACCTGTTCAGCCAGGTGAAGAACTCTTTCTGCCTCCCCAGTCAAATCTGGTACCTGTGTTCTGCAATTACGAAGCTGTTTCCCGTGAATGACGAATTAATATCAAAGAGGCTGCTGATGAAACCAGTTAGCGCGAATTGATCCTTGTTTTAATTCTTATTTTTCCTTCTCCTCTCGGA
>NC_089762.1:39548390-39553390 GCF_040412425.1 Macrobrachium rosenbergii | reverse complement strand
ATAAATAACTGGCAAGATAGGCGTATGAATCTCTTTAAAGGTACGTCGTAGTTATTCTTATTTTAGATATGCATGACTTTTATCATTAATAGAAGTAATATTGAAATTAGTATTAATGGCCTGGGAAAGTATGTAAATTATCAAATGAATAACATGCAAGACAGGTGAATGATTTTGCTTAGTTTGAAATCGTTAAATAAATATTTAAATAAATATTAATGAACTGGTTAAGCATTTAAAATGGAAAATAATAGCATGCAAGACGGGTGAACGATATTGTGTAGGTTGAAATCATGAAATGATAAAATAGGGAATACAGGTATTATTAAACAAAAATGGCCCTGCGATAAAAGTCACAAGTGAAAAATAACCCATTCAAAAAATACCCGAAGCCATTATTTTACGCATAAATAAAACTAGCTTCGCATTTTCCACCGTAATCTTCACACAGCTGGGTAATTCACCTAATTATTTACGCCACTCAGCTGCACAGGCTTGGTCACTGGACTGCAAGTTTCTTCATGACGTTGCTAAAATAAGATTTAAGATGAAATTCTCTCTCTCTCTCTCTCTCTCTCTCTCTCTCTCTCTCTCTCTCTCTCTCTCTCTCTCTCTGGGTGTGAAATAATGTTTTAGATAGTCCGAAATAATTTTAGAATGCATTATATGCGAGATGATTTTCTTACATTTCATAATCCTGCTCTCTCTCTCTCTCTCTCTCTCTCTCTCTCTCTCTCTCTCTCTCTCTCTCTCTCTCTCTCTCTCTCTCTCTGGGTGTGAGATAATGTTTTAGATAGTCTTAAATAATTTTAGGATGCATTATATGCGAGATGATTTTCATTACATTTCATAATCCTCTCTCTCTCTCTCTCTCTCTCTCTCTCTCTCTCTCTCTCTCTCTCTCTCTCTCTCTCTCTCTGGGTGTGAAATAATGTTTTAGATTGTCTGAAATAATTTTAGGATGCATTATATGCGAGATGATTTTCTTACATTTCATAATCCTGCTCTCTCTCTCTCTCTCTCTCTCTCTCTCTCTCTCTCTCTCTCTCTCTCTCTCTCTCTCTCTCTGTGGCTGTGAAATAATGTTTTAGATAGTCTGAAATAATTGTAGATAGCATTATATGTGGAATGTTTTTCTTACATTTCATAATTCTGCTCTCTCTCTCTCTCTCTCTCTCTCTCTCTCTCTCTCTCTCTCTCTCTCTCTCTCTCTCTCTCTGTGGGTGTGAAATAATGTTTTAGGTAGTCTGGAATAATTGTAGATAGCATTATATGTGGAATGTTTTCTTACATTTCATAATTCTGCTCTCTCTCTCTCTCTCTCTCTCTCTCTCTCTCTCTCTCTCTCTCTCTCTCTCTCTCTCTGAAATGTCTTGGAGTTATATGCAAGACTTTTTGTTCTTGCATAAATATTAAACCATCTGTCTGTGAGACCTCTCTCTCTCTCTCTCTCTCTCTCTCTCTCTCTCTCTCTCTCTCTCTCTCTCTCTCTCTCTCTCTCTCTCTCTGAAATGTCTTGGAGTTATATGCAAGACTTTTTTGTTCTTACATAAATATTAAACCATCTATCTGTGAGACTTCTCTCTCTCTCTCTCTCTCTCTCTCTCTCTCTCTCTCTCTCTCTCTCTCTCTCTCTCTCTCTCTCAGCCCTTTGTGAAATTCATCTCCCTCTGGTTTTCTCTTGGGACGCGACGGTGCACAACGGCTTCTCGTGAAATTGAATATACTGTAATTGCATCCCAAAGCCTGCAGTAATACAGTAGAGAGAGAGAGAGAGAGAGAGAGAGAGAGAGAGAGAGAGAGAGAGAGAGAGAGAGAGAGAGAGAGAGAGAGAGAGATATGAGCAGAGTGTACGTCTTTTCAAATGTAAAAAAAAAAATTATATGCATGTAATGCTATCTTAAGTAGCATGTCAGAGAGAGAGAGAGAGAGAGAGAGAGAGAGAGAGAGAGAATGTTACCAGTGTGTATATCTCTTCCAATGTAAAAAAAAACATATGCTTGTAATGCTATCTTAAGAAACCTGCCTGAGAGAGAGAGAGAGAGAGAGAGAGAGAGAGAGAGAGAGAGAGAGAGAGAGAGAGAGAGAGAGAGATGATACCAGTATGTACATCATTTCCAATTTAAACATAGAACATGATGTGCATGTAATGCTACCTTAAGCAACCTGCCAGAGAGAGAGAGAGAGAGAGAGAGAGAGACTGTTACTAGTATGTACATCTCTTCCAGTGTAAAAAAAAAATGATATGCATGTAATGCTATCTTAAGTAACCTGTCAAAAGAGAGAGAGAGAGAGAGAGAGAGAGAGAGAGAGAGAGAGAGAGAGAGAGAGATTAGATGAACATTATAAAAAATATTAATAATTTACAAAAAAAACCCTTTTTAAGCAAACTACGTATCATGTATGTCCGATGCTCAAAAAGACAAAAATGCGTATATGCGTAAATACGATCATATATACGATCACTCAGCGTCAAGCGGACTTAAACATACGCATACAAACGTTCTTAGGAATACTTAAAAGGCACAAGGAGACGCGTTTTGTCTTCCTTAACAGTAAAATTGGGACGGATTCCTAAAGTGCATAATGGTGTTTTACATTAGCGGCTTGACAGCTGGGAAAAGACGGTGGGCTTCTATCTTACTTTAGAATAAACTCCTAGTTTTTTTTTTTTTCCTTGGGGGTTATTAGGTAGGAAGTGGGGGGTTGGAGGGGGTTAGCTTGGAAGTGGCTGCATAGAACAACTCGTGTATCATCATATGGGGATTTTTGTTCGTTGTGTGTTTTACGAAATTCTTTTTCAGCTTTGTAAATATTCACTGATGTTGTCAAAAAGGAGTTTCATAGATATCTGAGTCCATGGAAAAACGCAATAGTAACCATATTAATATTTTTGCAAGTCTCACATTTTCTTACCTCTTTTGTGGACGGTAAAAAACCTCTGGGGTTGTAAAGAAATATATACTAAAACCTCTGGAGTTGTAAAGAAATATATACGAGATAAGCCATATTTCCTAAGTTTTATTTTTTTTATTTGCAACAACTATAACTTTATAACGTGGAAAAAATACAATTCTTTAGGGGGCATCCTTGATAATTCCATATGTCCTGATTTATAAATTTCTCTTGCTCTGATAGAACCAAAAGAGTGGAACTTTCTCTGAAATAATATTGTTATTTATTTGACAACTTTTGCTATGATAAGGCTTCCCATGTCCTTGAAAGTGTGTGTTTGTGATACAGTCATACCTAGTGTATAGTTTTTATACTGATATTCATAAATATTTTAACCAGTCGATAATGAAAGTCTTTTCTTCTTGAAACTGACAAAAATGTTTTGACAGATTCTGTTATCATAAGGCTTCAGATTCCCGAGGTATTTATTTATAATATAATCATACCAACTGTGTAGTTTTTATGCTGTTATTCATAAAAATTGCAACTAATCGATTACGTATGCAAATACTTCCCGCAATTGATAACAGTTATTTGACAAATTCTGTTATCATAATGCTTTCCATTTCCTTAAAGTATGTACTTGTGGTACAATTATATCTACTGTATAGTTTTTATACTGGTACTCACAAAAATTGTAACCAGTCGATTAGGTAATCCATTTCTTCCTGAAATTGACAACAATTATAACGCAATATATTCAGTTTCACTGCGCTGTGGCACGGGAATTTGTATCTTGTCTGTTCAGTAAATTCTCTCCAAGGGAGAATATAAATTCATTTGACAGCTTCCATTATCAGAAGGATTTTCTTTTTTCGTTTTTGCAAAATGAAAAAAAAAATTTATGATGCAATTATTCTCAAATAGTTGGGATTCCGTATAAGTTATTACACTTGGAATCTGTTTTGTAAGTTTGCATAATAAAAGCGCCAATATTGAATAGATTCCGTAGCTAAAAGGAAAGTGAAGTTATCTTCTACGGTTATGTGTGAAAAAAAAAAGATAAATTTTTATGGTTGTAAAGGATGTAGGTTTTAAATAACAATGAAAGCTTGAGATAACGGCTTTTGTTATTCTGTAAATAATGCTTAGTTAATTGAGAAGTGGTTTCACTTCTACGGTTATATCTATGGAAACAAAGATAACTTTTTAGTTTTCTGTAGAAGAAAACTATTGTGCCGGCTTTGTCTGTCCGTCCGCATTTTTCTGTCCGCAAATTATTCTGTCCGCACTTTACTCTGTTCGCACTTTATTCTGTCCGCACTTTTTTCTGTCCGCACTTTATTCTGTCTGCACTTTATTCTGTCCGCACTTTTATCTGTCAGCACTTTTTCTGTCCGTCATCAGATCCTAAAAACTACTGAGGCTACAGGGCTGCAAATTGATATGTTGATCATCCACCCTCCAATCATCAAACACACCAAATTGCAGCCCTCTAGCCTGAGTAGTTTTTATTTTATTTAAGGTTAAAGTTAGCCATAATCGTGCTTCTGGCAACGATACAGGAAAGGCCACCACCGTGCGGTGATTAATGATTCATGGGCCGCGGCTCATACAGCATTATACCGAGACCACCGAAAGATAGATCTATTTTCGGTTGCCTTGATTATACGCTCTACTGAAAACTCGACTGCGCCGAAGTCTCTTCGGCGCATTTTTCACTTGTTAGGCTTACAAAGTTGGAAGTTTTAAATAACAGTGAAAGCTTGAGATAACGTTATACATGCCATAACACTTGGTTTCTGTTATTCTTTTGAATGATGATCCTTGAAATGGGATGAATGTATCTCGAGTGAATTCATTGAGTGGAAAAGAAATTCACGCGCAGATTCAATTCTGAGTTGGCCCAACTATTCACTGTAGAGAAGTTCCACAATGCCTTTTGTGGTTGATTGATTGATTACAAGTTACCTGCATTTGCTTTGTGAAATAAGCTTTACGTCCACTGAATAATCACAGGGGTAAAGCATTTCTCCTTGTATTTTACAAGTTTTTTTTTATTTTTATCTGTTTATTCATTAATTTATTCATTTAGAAGTTTGAAT
>NC_089762.1:39538390-39543390 GCF_040412425.1 Macrobrachium rosenbergii | reverse complement strand
TGTTATTCTCTTTCGCGTCTTTGCTTTTCTTTTTCGTGTTTCTCCTGCAGCTGCGTAAACCCTTTCATTATCTTGTTTTTCATGTCTTTGTGACTTACAGTTTATCTTGGCACTTATAATTTATCTTGGAACTTATAATTTATCTTGGTACTTATGATTTATCTTGGCACTTATAATTCATCTTTTGAACTTATAATTGTTTTGGCACTTATAATCTATCTTGGCACTAATGATTTATCTTGGCACTTATAATTCATCTAAGAACTTATAATTTATCTTGAAACTTATAATTTATCTTGGCACTAATGATTTATCTTGGCACTTATAATTCATCTTAGAACTTATAATTTTTATTTTGGCACTTATAATCTATCTTGGCAATTATGATTTATCTTGGCAATTATAAATTTACCATAACACTTATAATTCATCTTGGCACTTATAATTCATCTAAGAACTTATAAATTATCTTAGCACTTATAATTTACCTTGGCACATATAATTGAGCTTACCACTCATAATTTTTCGTGGCACCTATAATTTATCTTGGCACTTATCATTTACCTTGGCACTTATAATTTACTTGACACTTATAATTTACTATGGCATTTGTAATTTATCCTGTCACTTATAATTTATTTAGGCACTGAAGCAGTTGGAGAAAACCCCTCAGGAAAATTAATTTTTGTCCAATAATTGAAAGATGAGAATCTGCGAATGCATATTCGCGTATATCTCTTACCTTTGTATCTTCCTTGTGGGCATGTACTCGTAAAACGTACAGTGCAATTTCATTTATTTTCTTATTGCAGAAGCAGTATCCTTCGTTGTTTAGCGAAGTGTGTATCATCCTAGCAAAAACATTGTATACATTTTAGCGTTCAGTAAACACCCAAGGGAAAAGTCATGTACATGACGTTCGTGAAATAATAAAATATTTTTCCCTTTAACCGTTAAAAACACACGTGCCATTAAAACAACACGTGCGGAAAGGGCTGGTAATAATGAATGTGTTTTTTTTAATTATCTTTTCCATACCAGTTTTTCATTCGCTAAAACAGCGCTTAATTATTCTTCGTTTTTATTTAATCAACTCTCTCGGTTATTTGTTCTTTTTCATTTCCTCAGTATGGTAATAACATGTTTCATCAAGGTGCAATACCTGTATGAGAAGCATTATTTTTGTATTTTTGCCATCAGTTCTGAGGAAGTCTTTCTCTGAAGCAGATGTGTAAGAATTTGACTAATATTCACTGTGACTTCTTCAGAGTAAGGACGCATTACGATGACTTCTTTCATACTTGTAGAATTTGCCTAAAACACACAATTAATGACCCCAGCTACATAGTCTTTCTGAGAGAACATTTTTGCAACAAAGGTCAGTTAAACAGTCAACGGTAATGACCTCCAAATGCCGTCACTTCAAGGAGGGATGCATCTAAGTAAAAATTCTAGAACCCGCCTTTTGCACTCTGGGGACAAAATGCTTCTCATTAACTGAAAGTTTGAACGTAAATTTCGTAGGTAAATAAAGAAGAAGCCAAAGTTTTTTTTTTCTTGTTCTAAGGAGTCACGGTGAATATGAGGCCGGTGCTTGCATGAATATGTCTCTCGGAGATTGAAATAATAATTGGGACGATGGAATTTGTTGGAACTGAGAACTTATGCTAGTAATGGATTGGTTATGTCTGATGAAACGTGCTTAAAAGAGGGTCGTCTATCAGAATAATAATAATAAATAATAATAATAATAATAATAATAATAATAATAATAATAATAAAACTAAAGAAGAAGAAGAAGAAGAAGAAGAAGAAGAAGAAGAAGAAGAAGAAGAAGAAGAAGAAGAAGAAGAAGAAGAAGAAAAAGAAAAAGAAAAAGAAAAAGACAAGAGTATATAAAAATTCATCCAAACTTGGAAAAAGAAAGCAACCTTAATTTTCTCTGTTCAGACAAGCGTCATTTCCCCAGTAAAATATTAACATCCAACAGCTCTCATATCCATCCAAAGTATTTTAAAAATTGAATAATGAATAATGAAAAGCCTAGCATGTGTAAATGCACCTGCATATATCAATTTTTTAAAATGTCAGACTGCAGATATATCATATACATCATAATAAATGCGAAATGATCACAGTTATATCAGAATAAAGCTGTAGATTTCAAAGCAAAACTTGCATATATTAATATCTGGCTCGTGCTCATTAATCTTCCCAGCGATACCAAGTCATTAATATTACAGGTTCACGGACATAATCGTCTATTTCCTGATTAAAACATATTCGCCTCTCTCTCTCTCTCTCTCTCTCTCTCTCTCTCTCTCTCTCTCTCTCTCTCTCTCTCTCTTACTTGAATGCCTCTTGGTGCATGCATTCCTAGATAATTTTGTTGATATATATATATATATATATATATATATATATATATATATATATATATATATATATATATATATATATATATATATATACAGTATATGCATACGTACATACATATACACACACACACACGAGAGCCATTCAGCCAGCCACCTCAGACTATTTTTGATTTTATGGCTCCAGGGATTTACAGTTGTCTCAAATCTCTGAGACACCTAGTTTCCAGGGGGTCATGGAAAGACTAGAATGCGAGAGCATATTACAGTCTTAGTTTCCAGGAGGTCATGGGAAGGCTAGTATGAGAGAGCAGATCTCACTCTTGGTTTCCAGGAGGTCATGGAAAGGCTAGAATGAGAGAGAAAATCTCTGAGACATCTAGTTTCCACGGGGTCATGGAAAGACTAGAATGAGAGAGCATATTACAGTCTTAGTTTCCTGGAGGTCATGGGAAGGCTAGTATGAGAGAGCAGATCTCACTCTTAGTTTCCAGGAGGTCATGGAAAGGCTAGAATGAGAGAGAAAATCTCTGAGACACCTAGTTTCCACGGGGTCATTGAAAGGCTGGAATGAGAGATTCGGTGTTCTCTTTCAATAATAAACAGAACAAAACTAATAATTAGAGGCATTCCTCCAGGAATTCTGGAGGAAGACTCATTATTATTATTATTATTATTATTATTATTATTATTATTATTATTATTATTATTATTATTATTATTATTAAAAAACAATCATAGTTACATGAGTCTTGAAATGGAGAAACAAATCCACAGTTATGTATATGTACACATATTTAAAGATAGAACAGATTCCTGAAAGCTACCTGTACAGTTTTATCTTTAAATATATGTACATATACAGAACAGATTCCTGAAAGCTACCTGTACAGTTTTTTCTTTAAATATATGTACATATACATAAATATGGATTTGTTTCGCCATTATTATTATTATTATTATTATTATTATTATTATTATTATTATTATTATGTGGAATTTGTTCTTTACAGTAAATAAGCCTCTCTTATAATTATTTAATGCTGAAGAGTCATTTCTCATATTTGTATTTTAAGGTCCTTCCATTTTGGGGAAAATTCATTTACAATTTTGTGCTCAGTTTAAAAGGACAGACTTTTACACCCGTTGTCCTTTATCTGTTTCTAGAGCTTTTGCGCATTTTACTTTATGTATATCTAAATAATGATGAAGGCTTGTTTTCACATTACTTACTATACTATTTGATTGGTTTCATTATAGGTTCCTTAAACCCTTTGTTAAACTTCTTATATATGTTAAATTTCTTATATATCTTACTTTGAAATTCTCATATTTTTATGAGGTCTCGCTCGCCAGTTGGTAAGTATTTGATAATATTTATTAGTCGTTTATCATATTCAGTAATATTTCCTAGTAATCAGTCGTCGAAACATTAATATGCTATTATGTGTCGTCTCTCTTTATAGACAAGAGAGTTTTCCTAAAGGATTCTTACGTGGAATTTATGAGTTTTTGTTTTGTGATATATTGAACAAAAAGGAAAAGAAATACCGTGTTCGGCTTTCTTTATAGACTGAAGAGTATCCCTCAAGGATTCCTACGAGGAATTTAAATGGTTTTGCTTTTTGATATATGGAACAAATAAAAATTAAATGCCTAGAGCATAAAAGATCGTTTAGTTATTACGCCAAAATGAAGACTGTAACGCACTGTAACACAAAGCCAAATTACAGCTCTCTCTCTCTCTCTCTCTCTCTCTCTCTCTCTCTCTCTCTCTCTCTCTCTCTCTCTCTCTCTCTCTCTCTCTCTCTCAGAAATACTGCAGGAAAGATGACTGAAAATTCAAGAAAAGTACTCTCTGAGAAATATTGCTGGAAAGATAATTGAAAAATTTAAGAAAAGTACTTTATTAAAAACCCCCCTCTCTCTCTCTCTCTCTCTCTCTCTCTCTCTCTCTCTCTCTCTCTCTGAGAAATATTTCAAGAAAGATGACTGAAAATTTAAGAAAAATACTTGATTAAAAACCTCTCTCTCTCTCTCTCTCTCTCTCTCTCTCTCTCTCTCTCTCTCTCTCTCTCTCTCTCTCTCTCTCTCTCTCTCTCTCTGGGAAATATTGCAGGAAAGACCATTGAAAATTCAAGAAAAGTACTCTATTAAAACGTCTCTCTCTCTCTCTCTCTCTCTCTCTCTCTCTCTCTCTCTCTCTCTCTCTCTCTCTCGAAGTCTAACACGAATCCGAAATAGATTGAATGAGACATTCCGCTCCATATGAAGCCGATTTGTAATGAGGATCCAGGCGACGAACGGAACATTCATATTTAATTACTAACCAGTAATTAAGGTCATTATGACATTAATGAACCTCATTTGACTGGATACTGACTTAATCCAATTACAGGTGGCTCGGTGGACTTAGATCAACCGTGACTGAAAAAAAAAGAGAGAGTAATTCGGGTTCGTATGTCTCGGCCTTTGGATGGAATTCTTCTTCCAGTCGGCGGAAATGACCTCCTCGTAATTACTGGTTGCTAATTTGAATTTCTGCCTGCAGTGGAGAGACGCATGCATGCATGTACATTTATGTGATATATATATATATATATATATATATATATATATATATAT
>NC_089762.1:39530890-39533390 GCF_040412425.1 Macrobrachium rosenbergii | reverse complement strand
TATATATATATATATATATTTATATATATATATATATATATTTATATATATATATATATATATATATATATATATATATATATATATGTATATATATATATATATATATATATTTATATATATATATATATATATATATATATATATATATATATATATATATATATATATATACATATATATATGCATATATATATATCCATCATTTTTGCTTTCATCTTACAGGAATTTTACTTTGGTCTCATTGACATGGCATGAGACGTCTTCGATTCATCTTCTGATATTATAGTTTTCATTCCGTTATTATTTTTCATTCCATTATTATTTCTGTCGTGTTCCTTTGAAAGCGCCGTTGCCATGGCAACGCGAGACCCTGATATAACGAAGAGATTCGAGTTCGCCCAGAAGTTCGAAGATGCTTCTGTTGAGGTTCCCCGCGGCTCAGAGGTTAAATAAGGAATGATGAACTCCACTAGCACGTTGAATTAAGCCACCGTCCACGAAACAAAAGACTAGTTCCATTTTGTTCTCAAGTGTAGGTAATTTTAGAGTCTGATCGAGCGAATTAGATTGTATCCAGAGCACTGTGTAAGTTTCAGACGTTCATAGATCAATTCTTTAAGTTTCAGTTTCGAATTCTGGAATAAATAGATGTGTTTTTAATGTATATTAATTCTGGAGTGTTTTAATGTACATTTTTATATGTTTTAAAGTAAATATTATTTTCGACAAGGGTAGTTCCGAATTTTGGAATATGTTTTAATGTACATTCTTATATGTTTTAAAGTAAATACATTCTTTTCGACAAGGGTAGTTCCGAATTTTGGAGTGTTTTAATGTACATTTTTATATGTTTTAAAGTAAATATTATTTTCGACAAGGGTAGTGCCGAATTTTGGAATATGTTTTAATGTACATTCTTATATGTTTTAATGTAAATACATTCTTTTCGACAAGGGTAGTTCCGAATTTTGGAGTGTTTTAATGTACATTTTTATATGTTTTAAAGTAAATATTATTTTCGACAAGGGTAGTGCCGAATTTTGGAATATGTTTTAATGTACATTCTTATATGTTTTAAAGTAAATACATTCTTTCCGACAAGATTAGTTTCGAATTTTGGAATATGCTTAATGTACATTCTTGTAAATTTTAAAGTAAATACATTCTTTTCGACAAGGTTAGTTTTAAATATCGGAATATATTTTAATGTTCATTCTTACCTATTCTTTTCTAAAGAGGCTGGTGATAGAAGATTCTTCGCCCATTCCTCTGTCGTTTTCTTCTGCTCTTTCTCAAGAAACGTCGTCACCATCATAAATGATTCGCATCATTATAGTCTCGTGGCATCTCTGCCTCTGTTGAATGTAACTTGTCCCCGAGATTTTAGGCTAAAGGTCTATGTTTGGGTCCGCGATAAAATATTCCAGACCCGTCTTCTCGTTGCGAAGAACTTTCGTTCATTGAGCTTTTTCTTTTTTTTTTTGCTGATTCAATTGCTCCAAGCTCTTGGCTTTTTTTTTTTATCTTTTCATTTTTTTAAAATCGCCATTAATATTGATATCTGCTTACGTATGCATTCGAGAGGATTTTTACATTCGAGCTCTGATGAAAAAAGAGAAAGCTCATTCGAATTGCATTGCAAAAGGGCTTTCCAGTTAAAAGAAAAAAATCATATTGGAAGTCATGAATAAAAGAGAGAGAGAGAGAGAGAGAGAGAGAGAGAGAGAGAGAGAGAGAGAGAGGTTTTTAGTAAAGTACTCATTTAAAATTTTCTGTTATCTTTCATGCAATATTTCTCAGAGAGAGAGAGAGAGAGAGAGAGAGAGAGAGAGAGAGAGAGAGAGAGAGAGAGAGAGAGAGAGAGAGAGGGGGATTTTAGTAAAGTACTCTTGTTAAATTTTCGATCATCTTTCATGCAATTTTCTCAGAGAGAGAGAGAGAGAGAGAGAGAGAGAGAGAGAGAGAGAGAGAGAGAGAGAGAGAGAGATAGGTTTTTTGTTAAGGACTGTTGTGCAAATTTTCAATCATCTTTCATGCAATATTTCTCCGAGAGAGAGAGAGAGAGAGAGAGAGAGAGAGAGAGAGAGAGAGAGAGAGAGAGAGAGAGAGAGAGAGGTTTTTAGTAAAGTACTTATTTACAACTTTTATCTTTCATGCAATATTTCTCCTAGAGAGAGAGAGAGAGAGAGAGAGAGAGAGAGAGAGAGAGAGAGAGAGAGAGAGAGAGAGAGTATTTCAGTAAAGTGCTTTTGTTAAATTTTCAATCATCTTTCATGCATTTTTTTCCGAGAGAGAGAGAGAGAGAGGTTTTTAGTAAAGTACTTATTTATAATTTTGGTTATCTTTCTTGCAATATTTCTGAGAGAGAGAGAGAGAGAGAGAGAGAGAGAGAGAGAGAGAGAGAGAGAGAGAGAGAGAGAGAGAGAGAGAGAGACGCATTTAAATACCGTCCGTACCTTATTTAGATTTCGCCGAAAATCAAAGCTTTTGGATCTCA
>NC_089762.1:39515890-39523390 GCF_040412425.1 Macrobrachium rosenbergii | reverse complement strand
TCTAGTTTAGATAATATTTATTGTCTGGAAGGTGAGGATTTTATTTCATCATCTGCTTTGAATTATGTTTAATATCTCAGGAAATGAGTGTTTTATTTCTTACTCTGCTCTAAATGATATATATTGCCTGAAACATGAGTATTTTATTTCATAATCTGGTTTAAATAGTATTTATTGCCGAAAATGTCAATGTTTTATTTTATAACCTGTTTTAAATAATATTTATTGTCTGAAACATGAGTATTTTATTTCGTAATCTGGTTAAACAATATTCATTGCCGAAAATATTGATGTTTTATTTTATAACCTGTTTTAAATAATATTTATTCTCTGAAAAATTAACATTTTATTTCATAGTCTGTTTTAAATAATAATTATTGTCTGAAAATTTAATATTTTATTTTATAATCTGTTTTGAATAATATATATTGTTTGAGTCAGTTAATATTTTATTTCATAATCTGTTTTAAATAATATTTTGTGACTGAAAAATTATTATTTATATCATAATCTGTTTAAAATGATATATATTCCCTAAGTAAATTAATTGATTTCATAATCTCCTTTGAATAGTATTTATTGACTGAAAAATTATTATTTTATTTCAAAATCTCTTTTAAATAGTATTTATTGACTGAAAAATGATTATTTTGTTTTATAATCTGCTTTAAATTATATACATTGTCTGAAAGTGGAAAAGTAAATAAAAAAACTACATTAGAAAAATAATATGAACTCGTGAATTTTATAACAGTAAATTCTGAAAATTAAATAAAAGAAAATGCGATTTATGCAATAAAATCGTCAGTCGGTTATCGCAATATCGTACGATTTCCGTATATTTCCCTTTTCTAAATATACGTTTTGACATGGGGATATTACCAGGTACAAAGTAAAATACAGGGAAACGAAATGAAATTAGAATGATGTATTCTATCAGTAAAGTAAACGAAAAAAAAAGTCTTGTTATTTATTTCTGAGAATACTTTGTGACGTGTGTTAATAAAATTGTTGTTTAATAGATATTAAATTGCATTTCTCAAACACTAGATAACAGTGTAAAGTTATAATATTCTTATATGAGTATCCTTCTGTTTCGCTTTGAAAATAGGGCTGCTTTATGTCACTCCTTGATAACAAAGTAATTCGTAATTTTCAGTTTGTATATTCTGTAACGTGTTACTACTCTTTTGACAAGATTAGCCTCACCAATTCATAGCTTTCCAAAACTATATAGATGAAAATACTTTTTTTTAAAAACACATTAACACATCACTCCATCCAGTATTCTACAGATGAAAATAGTAATTATAAGCACAGTAAGACACCTCCTCTTCCCAAGATTCTATGGGTAGTAATACAATTTTTACTATTCTTCCCAAAAATCTATCGATAAAAATACCATTTAAAACACGATAACAGATCCTTTCTTTCCAGGATTCTATAGATAAAAATACCATTTTTATTTTTTCCCAAAATTCTGTAGAAAAAATAGCATTTAAAACACAGTAAGAAATCTCTTCTTCCCAAGATTCTGTAGATAGAAATACCATTTCAATCTATTCTTGCCAAAATTCTATGGATAAAAATACCATTTAAAAGTTCTATAGATGAAAATACCATTTGAAAACACAGTAACAAATCACTCCTTCCCAAGATTCTATAGCCGAAAATATTCTTGAAAACGAACACACGCAACAAAAGCCTTTCGCCGCACAACAAAATCCCATCAAAACCAGGAATTGACAACAAACTGACAAACTGTGCCCAGTCCAGAGAACGCAAGGGAGTGTAGTGGTACAGCCTTAATTCTAAACCCCAATTCTAAACCCCAATTCTAAACCCGCAGTCTCCGGATACCTTCGGTGGTTTAGATCCGGAGAGGAAAGTCTCAGATTTTTGCCAATTAAACCTGGTGTTAGTTGGGGCAGAGGAAAATGAAAACCGAAGGCTGTGGCTTCTGTTGTTGGTTTTCGTGTTACAACGGAGAGAGAGAGAGAGAGAGAGAGAGAGAGAGAGAGAGAGAGAGAGAGAGAGAGAGAGAGAGAAATCATCTCGAGTCGGATTACACACTCTGTGTATGTGTGTGTGTGTGTGTGTATATGTATTCTCTTCAGAGAAGAGGGTGGGATGTGTATATGGGTGTATTGTTTGGTTAAACTTCAACGAGGTTGTTGTGTGCTTCTCGAATGCTTGGATGGATGGGTTCTGGATCGTGTATGTGGTGTACACGATATTAATTTTATATAGATGTTTTGTGTGTGTGTATATATATATATATATATATATATATATATATATATATATATATATATATATATATATATATATATATATATATATATATATATATATATATATATATATATATATATATATATATATATATATATATATATATATATATATATATATATATATATATATATATATATATATATATATATATATATATATATATATATATATATATATATATATATATATATAGTCCCTCCATTTAGTTGATATATAAAGTTTCAGAATCAAAACCATATAATATATTCTAAAGAATACTGTACGTGTACAGATAATGAAATGAATTACCACTTTCGTATCTCTCTCTCTCTCTCTCTCTCTCTCTCTCTCTCTCTCTCTCTCTCTCTCTCTCTCTCTCTCACTGTCAATGAAATCTTAATGAAAGCAAAGTAAGTTTTATTCGCCAAGCACACCCATTTTAATTGTACATAACCCCTGATCAAGAAAATAAGAAAATTGTTTTTAGCTCATAACTCATTGCTACCAATTCTTTATTGTCTTCCTGTTACAAGGTAAGAAATGCCTCCCTTCGTGAGCAATTTCCCTCCAATGCCTCCTTCTCATTTCTCTCAGGAAGTTTCGCAATACAACATTTTATTCTTTCTCGGCTTATTACATTTTTATTATATAAGATTTGGAGAGTTTTTTTTGTTATAAGTTAGATATTCTATATTGTAACGTATCTGTTGATAAATTCTGGATGCTCTACATGTGGTATTTTTATTATTTTTAAATAGAATGATCATCGTTCATGAATTTTTAATGGTTGCTTTGTCATACGAGTACTATATAGGTATATTGGTTGAAATGAATTGACCTCATATGTTATAAGTAATAACCTCATGTTATATTTAAGAGACTCGTGTTATGAGTAAGAGATAGATGATTAATTTAACCACAAATTTTAGTATGTTGGTCACACCAAAACATAATTATATTGTTATTCTTTTCACGCCTAGATCAGTTCCCAGACGTTTCCACGGTTTTAGGAAAAAGTATAAGTTATTTTAGTTCCACATAAATAAGCATTTGTGTTCAGACAGTCATCGTAAACACGAACGGTCAATTTTATCCACAATAAAATCAAAACGGTTCACATCACTTTATCATACAACTTATGGGTTAGTCTTTTCCACGGCTCTATTAAAACTTGATTCTTGGGAGACACTTGTAAGCTGAAATGAGACCAGTCTTTCTTTCTCGGCGGTTCCCTTCATTAATGTGTGAACCTGGGAACTTCACATAAAGGTCTGAAAGCTCTGTGTGAAAGGAGCATATTGGGTATTTATTTCTTAGTAGGATTAAGGCTGTCAAGAGGAGGAATGACTGTCAAAATACTGAGAAAGATGAAATTTCAGTGACTTTTCCGTGTGTGTGACATTTACATGGATAGAAGTGTGAATGTGACTGGTTAACTTCCATGCTTTTTCATAATGGGGGATGTGTTCATTTTAGTTTATTTTACTACTAATAATAGTATTTATGATTTTGAAATATCATATTTTTAATTGTTTTATATATATGACTCCCAATTAACAATTCGTAGCTGGCATTTAATTGACTAAGTTAGGCTCTCTCTCTCTCTCTCTCTCTCTCTCTCTCTCTCTCTCTCTCTCTCTCTCTCTCTCTCTCTCTCTCTCTCTCTCTATATATATATATATATATATATATATATATATATATATATATATATATATATATATATATATAGAATCCTATAACACGTATTTTCATGTCAGTATAGTCGTAGAGTGATAAACTCATTTTCTACCGTAACAAGAATGCAATGCTTACTTTTACACCTATGTAAATGAAATACATTTCAGTCATAACAAAGAATTATTATACAGTCGATTCATTACGATGTATCCGTATCCATCACGAAAGCACCCCTATGAAAATACCTTGATATTCAGATATTCAATAAAATTCTTCTTGTAATAACATTTCGTCACCATTCCATTTTAAAAAGGAGCATATATCCCTTACGGTAAATGGTTACTCCTCCACTTAACGGTCTCTGAGGCATTTACAAACATTTTCCCTCTACACCCCAAGACATTGGCAAACATTTCCCCTCTACACCTCAAGACCTGGACAAACATTTCCCGTTTACACACCAAGACCTTGACAAACATTTCCCCCTCTACACCCGAAGACCTTGACAAACATTTCCCCTTTACACCCCAAGACCTTGACAAACATTTCCCCTTTACACCCCAAGACCTTGACAAACATTTCCCATCTACACCCCAAGACCTTGACAAACATTTCCCCTCTATACCCCAAGACCAGGACAAACATTTCCCCCTGTACACCCCAAGACCTAGACTACATTTCCCCTCTAAGCACCAAGACCTTGACACACATTTCCCTTCACACCCCAAGACCTTAACACACATTTCCCCTCTGCACCCAAAGACCTTGGCAAACATTTCCCCGTCTACATCCCAAGACCTTGACAAGCGTTTCCCCCTCTACACCCAAGACCTGGGCAAACATTTCCCCTCTACACCATAAAACCTTTACAAACGTTTCCCCTCTACATCCCAAGACCTTGGCAAGTATTTCCCCTCTACACCCCATGACCTTGACAAACATTTCCCCTCTACATCCCAAGACCTTGGCAAACATTCCCCCTCTACACCCCAAGACCTCGACAAGCATTTTCCCTCTACACCCCATGACCTTGACAAACATTTCCCCTCTACACCCAAAGACCTTGGCAGACATTTCCCCTCTACACCCCAAGACCTTGACAAACATTTTCCCTCTACACCCCAAGACCTTGACAAACATTTCCCCTCTACACCCCAAGACCTTGACAAACATTTCCCCTCTACACCCCAAGACCTTGACAAAAATTTTCCCCTCCCCAAGACACTGATCAACATCCCCTTCCCACCAAGTCCCAAGTCCCCTCCCGCACATTCACTATATTACCGGAAGACTGAGACGGCCCCCGAGGCGCCCGCCCCCCGCCCTTCGAGGTAGGTTCGCCGAGGCCCTTGGACACCAATAACGCACTAAATAACGCGGGAGGGGGGATTAATGTGCGGCGGGGTGATATATTTGCCGGCCATTTGCGGCCTCAATGAGCAGTAGGCGATGCGTGTCGCCGACCATTCATTTCGGCCGTCTCTCTCTCTCTCTCTCTCTCTCTCTCTCTCTCTCTCTCTCTCTCTCTCTCCCAGGACCACTAATCCTCTTCCTCCAAGGACCACCAGCGGATCTCTCTCTCTCTCTCTCTCCCTCCCCCAGGACCACCAGTCCTCCTTCTCCGAGGAGGACCGCTATCCCTCCTCCTCCTCCTCCTCCTCAGAGGACCACTACCATTCCTCCTCCTCCGAAGACCACTATCAATTCTCGTCCTCCCAGGACCACTATCAATCGTCCTCCAAGGACCACCATTCCTCCTCCTCCGAGGACCACCATTCCTCCTCCTCCGAGGACCACCAGTCCTCCTCCTCCTCTGAGGACCACTTTCCCTCCTCCTCCTCCTCCTCCGAGGACCACTACCATTCCTCCTTCTCCGTAGATCACTATCAATACTCCTCGTCCTCCCAGGACCACTATCAGTCCTCCTCCAAGGACCACCATTCCTCCTCCTCCGAGGACCACTATCCCTCCTCCGCCTTCTCCTCCTCTAAGGACCACCTTTCTTCCTCCTCCAAGGACCACAATCCTCCTCCTCCTAGGACCGCTATCCCTCCTCCTCATCTGAGGACCACCTTTCTTCCTCCTCCAAGGACCACCAATCCTCTGAGGCCCACCAAACCGCCTACTACCTCCTCCTCCGCCCGTGTCCGGCCTTCCTTCCTTGCATATAGTAAGCCACCCGTCCGTATACGCATACGGTAACCTCACCCATTCATAAACCGTCCTGAATCTGGGAGATAAAAAAGATAGGTAAATCTTGCTTTCATTAATCTTCTTTGATAAATTTCCTTCGTCGATTACTGGAGGATATTCACGCCTTGCGATGTTCCTTTCGGAGAGATGCTAGCTTCAGTGTGTATATATATATATATATATATATATATATATATATATATATATATATATATATATATATATATATATATATTAATATATATATATATATATATATATATATATATATATATATATATATATATATATATATATATTATATATATATATATATATATATATATATATATATATATATATATATATATATATATATATATATATATATATATATATATATATATATATATATATATATATATATATATATATATATATATATATATATATATATATATATATATATATATATATATATATATATATATATACCTTTACGATATGAGTTTGCCTCAAATAAAAAAAAAAGAATAATAAATAATACGCCTTTAGTGAAAGCTATCGTCGACGCGGAATATACTGTGCAGGATATTGACCTTCATATCATAGGTTAAAAGTAAAATAAAAAAAAAAAACTCATGTTAGGGGCTCAGATATACAAGTGTTTTTTTTTTATTTATTTTTTTTACCGAGGAGAATGGTCTGTTAGTGTGTTTCAGTACTGGGTGTAATGTTTACTATGTTTACTAACCGATAAAATACTAACTAGATTGTATTGTAGGATATAAGTTGACAGGTAATAATAATAATAATAATAATAATAATAATAATAATAATAATAATAATAATAATAATAATAATTTAATAATAATTTCATTTATATATATATATATATATGAAATTATTATTATTATTATTATTATTATTATTATTATTATTTTTATTATTATTATTATTATTATTATTATTATTATTATTATTATTATTATTATTATCAAGTTCTTCTGTCAACTTATATCCTACAATACAATCTAGTTAGTGTTTTATCTGTTAGTAAACATAGTAAACATTACACCCAGTACTGAACCACACAAACAGACCATTCTCCTCAGTAAAAAAAAAAATAAATAAAAAGAAACACTTGTATATCTGAGCCCCTAACATGGGAATTTTTTTTTTTTATTTTTTATTTTACCTTTAACCTATGATATGAAGGGCAATATCCTACACAGTATATTCCGCGTCGACGATAGCTTTCACTAAAGGCGTATTATTTATTATTCTTTTTTTTTTTTATTTGAGGCAAACTCATATCGTAAAGGCGATAGTACGACTGACTAGACTGTATAGCTGCTGACAGCGAGCAGT